>NC_067398.1:57366506-57646506 GCF_016432865.1 Antechinus flavipes | reverse complement strand
ACTAAATAATAATAATAGCTAACATTTGCTATGTTCCAGGCACGATACTAAGCACTTTCATATAATAGTAGCCAATATTTTATTTACTGCTTACTATGTATTGGGCACTCTTGTAAGCACTTTCCAATTATTATGTCCTTTGATCCATAAACAACTCTGGGAGACAAATGCTCTTATTATCTCCATTTTACAGATGAGGGAACTGAAGTATACAGATACTAAATAATTTGCCCAGAATCTCACAGCTAGGAAGTATCAGAGGCTAGATTTGAATTCAGGTCTTTCTAGCTGCCCTTAGAAACAATCAGTTTTAGTTAAAAAGGAAAATCAAATTTATAAAAGACTAATGTTATGGGTTAAATTTTATGGCAGCACATGCCCGGAAGCTAAGAAATCTACAAACCACATTTTGGTTATGTCCAACGTGATCTAGTCTAAGAAATGATGATTTTAACAAATCTGCAAATTATAAGGATTTCACCTTCAGATACTCACCGATAGATCTCTACGTTCTTGTTCTTTTGTCTAGATAATTTAGAGGCACTGGCTTCACCTGCCACGACGATGTCGTTGTTTTCCATAACGACTCCAGTACACACAGTTCCCAAGCCTTCTCCATACTTCGGGGAGGAGATGAAGTAAGTCTTCCGGGTGGTAGGGGCATAGCAAAAACTGGCATCTCCATAGTTGCCGTGCCTTGACCTGATCCCTGTGGAATTGTTGCCGATACAAAGCAGAAGACTGGTGGTCTCCATTCCATACCGGAGATTTAGACATTGCTGCTTGGATTTCTTGATGGCATCTAAGGCACCCTGAATGAGATCGATGCAATCTGAGTTACAAAGAAGCACTGTGTTCCTCTTCAATGCTTCTCTTAAAAAAGAAGGATTCACAAGTCCCAGTCTGACTTGTTTCAAAAGTTCAACAAGGGACTTCAGACGCAATTCTCGGTTATGGTTAACCCACCTCAAAACCAAGTCTAGAATGCTCTCCTCTCGGGAAATATTGAGATCATCTGATTTAATAAGTCCCATCAATTGATCCACATCAATTTCTAAAATTTCTTCATGTAGACTTGCCTCGGCAAAGTGCTGATATAAATATTTCTTGGCTTGATCAGACAAATCTTCTGCCCCGATGTGTTTGGCGAAATAATAGATTCCTACGCAGTTGGAGGCATCCATGTGGTCCATCATATATTTCTGGCACATGTTGAAGACTTCATCCATTTGCATAAAGTAAGCAGCAACAGCTACGGTCTGTACATTGGCATTATTGATGTCCAAGTCCACGTTGTACATATAGTTTAATATTATAGATACACTCTCTGCTGTGATATCATAGAGTATGACTTCCCTCTGAGCGCATTCAAGCAAACCACAGGTGAACATGGCTTTGAAGTAGGGACTAAAGGCAGCCAAAATCAGACGATGGCAGGGAAATTTCTCCCCTTCTGCGATAAGCACTACATCTATCATTTCTGCTAATTCTTTCATGCTCTTAATTTTGCTCAGTAAGGTCAAGCTATGTTGCTGCTTTTCCTTTCCCACAATCTTGCTCTCCATGATACATGCCATACTTCTAAGGAGAATCTTCTTCGAATTCAGTTTGATTTCTGAGGGGCTATTTGCATGCTTAATTGCTCACAAAGCAGCAGAGATGCCACAAAGAATTCCTAGAGAGAAGAAAAAGCACAATTTTCTTATGAGAAAAAAATCTTTCATAACTGAATGTTAACACCAAATCTAATTATCATAAAAGATTCCAAGGGCAAGTTACAAATAAGGACTATTTATCCTGATCTATGAGGAATAGTTTTATCCCTAAATGAACATATTTAGTTTGTCATATTTTGTTTCAGTCTGGATTCTGATGCTTTAAGCTAATGAATTGTAATTTTCTATTTGTCTAATATAGACTCACAGAATTTTAGAGACCTTGTTCAGATTAGGGGCAGTTAGGTGACGGTAGTAGATAAAGCATCTGATCTGGAGTAAAGAAGACCTGAGTTCAAATCCAGCCTCAGATATTTACTAGCTGTGTGATCCTGGGCAAGTTACTTAACAGTGTTTGCTTCAGTTTCCTCAATTGCAAAATGAGTTGGAAAAGGAAATGCCAAACCCCTACAGTATCTTTGCTTTAAAAAACCCCAAATGGGGTCATGAAGAGTCAGACATGACTTAAATGACAACCTCAACAGCAAATGCTTATGGCACTGAATTGGCTAATGACAAAGTAAGAATTAGAATTCAAATCTCCTGATTTTTAATCATGCTTTTTTATTACTGTTTTTCATTATAGTTTTTAATCTAGGATGTAAAATACATGTACATTCTAAATCCCATCTTTTCTACCTGATAAAAGGAATTAATTACCATGCTGTTCCTCTGAGACTCACTATACACCCCAACACTTGGAGATGCAATTCGTGGCTCCTCTACCTGTACGTAATTTGAATGATCTCTTTTCATTAACAGTTATGTTGGACTAGATGCTTTGCTAATTTGCTAACTCTCTTAGGCCACAATCATATTTGCACACAATTCCATATCAACTTCAGAGAACTCAGATGCTTTCTGCTAGATCTCAAAATGAATATTTACAGTTTGCAAATGTTTACAACTGGAATTATGATGAAGTGATAACATAATACTTATATTATAGAATTGGCTAAAATAAATATCACTCCATTTGCATATTCTAGCCCTGTTGACCCCCCCAAAAAAAGCTTCACCATTTCTTATGTATGATGTTGTTCAGTCATTTCATTTGAGTCTAACTCTTCATGACCTCATTTGGGTTTTCTTGGCAGAGATACTGGAGTGTTTTGCCATTTCCTTTTCCAGACCATTTTACAAATGAGGAGCTGAAACAAATAGGGTTAAGTAACTTGCCCAGGATCATATAGCAAGTCAGCATCATTCTCTCTCTCTCTCTCTCTCTCTCTCTCTCTCTCTCTCTCTCTCTCTCTCTCTCTCTCTCTCTCTCTCTCCCCCCCCTTTCCCCATCTCTCTCTGTGTGTCTCTTTATCTCTCTCCATCCTCCTCTCTCTCTTTCTCTTCTGGTTTTTTTTTTTTTTTTTACCCTCTGCTTTTCTATCTGTCTTTAACTCTGTATCTTTTTTTCTCTGACCCATCTGGCTAATTTGTGCTGTATCATTATTCTCAGTTTGCCGTCTCATGTTAGGGGATTCTGCATAATCTCTCTTGGAACCTCTTCTCCCTTCACTCTTTTGGTGATCTCATCTATTTCTATGGATTCAATTATTATCTTTATGCAGATAACTCACAGATTTTGATATCCAGCCCTCTCCCTGGGAGAGTCTGTAGGAGAATTATTGGTAGTTCTCTTAGACATCTTGAAGTCCATGTTCTTGAGAGCATCTCAATCTTAACACGTCCAAAAAACAGACTTCATTTTTGTTTAAACCCACCCTTCTTAACTTTCCTATTTCTGTTGAGGGAATCACTACTTTTCCATTCTTTCAGGCTGTCCATTCTTGTGGAGTCACCCACAACTTTTCATTCTGCCTCATCTCCCTCCTCTCTCCTATTTTCCTGAACTTGCCGAGTCTTGTGAATTCTACCACCACAACACCTCTTGGCTCCATTCCCTTCATTCTACCCATGGACACCTCATCTGTACAGTGGGGAAGCAGTCTCACCGGATGTTCTGTTTCTTCCAGCTCCAACTCATCTTCCATACAAATGCCAAAAGAACCTTCCCTAAAGGGCCTATCTCACAATATCATTCCCTAGCTCATAATTATTCAGTGATTCCTCATTACCTCTGGCACAAAACATTACTTCTTCAGTTTGGCATGGAATGCCCTTGAGTTCTGGCTTGATCATTGACTCAGGTTAGAGGATTTGGGTTCATTTTTCTGATGCTTATCATGTGTGTAACTGTATACAAATTCCTTAATTTCCCCAGATCTCCAATTCCTCTGAAAGAGGTTGGGCTGGGCTTCTGAGGCTCATTTCAGCTCATTTCATACATGGTCCTAGGATGCTACAAACCACGGTTCCACATTCAGACCAAGCTGGCTTTTTTCTGTTCCCTCAATTCAGCTTCATCTCCCACATTCATCCCTTTGCAGAGGCTGTGCCCTCCTGTCTGAAATGCACCCCCCATGTAAGTTCTTGAAGACAGGATGCTGTCAATGTGGCTTGTATCCCTTGAACCTAGCAGTGCCTTGTATACAATAGACATTGTATATATGCATGCACACATACATATACACTATACATTTGTATATGTGTGTGTACACATGTGTATATGCATGGGTATATTTATGTATACATATACACACAGAGTCATGCATGACTGAAATGACTGAACAACAATAAATCATTTCTGTCATGTCTGACTTTACGATCCAATTTGGGTTATTTATTTATTTTTTTGCAAAGATATTAGAGTGCTTTGCCATTTCCTTTTCCAGCCCATTTTACAGATGTGGAAATGCAGCAAACCAGACTAACGGGCTTGCTCAGGGTCACACAACTAAGAAGAGTCTGAGGCTGGATTTGGACTCAGGAAGGTGAGTTTTCCTTACTTCAGGTGGAACACTCCATCCACAATATCGCTTAGTTGCCCCAAATATAATTTATGCATGCATGAATGTTTATATACATACATATGGTTTCACAATATAATGTCTATATATATATGTCCACATGTATACATACAATGCACACAGATTTACATATGCACTTAAAATTAAAAATACATATATGAAATACATCATGGTCTGAAATGTGTTTTCACTGTTGTATTGTGATTCAAAAGCAGTTCCCTTTAGGGTCCAGATGAGAGAGAGTCTGGTTCATTCTGAGGCTGATTTGCTGGCTTTTAGGATCCTCAGATGGATGAGGAAATGGAATCCAATCTCCTCACTCACTCATTGACTCACTAACTCACTCACTCATATATATACACACATGCATATAATACTTGTCTTTATTTTGGCAAATATGTTCTATATAAACCATCTTAAAGTAAATTGTGTACTTGGATGTCCCCCAAAAGCCGAAACATTTGTTCCAATAGAACTAACTTTCAAAACAGAAATAATTGCTTCTCCCACTGTGCAGAAATGTCAGTGGTTGCTTTTTTTTGAAATGGTCAAACATTTGTATGCATATCCCCAAAGGTTTCCATTCCTAAAAGCTTTCCTGCTTTACTACAAATTTATGGAACTCGGTGATTTGTTGTTGGAAATTCTTATCAACAAGGTCTCTAGTCCAGACACCCACAGGTTTTAAAATGCACCTGGCAGCGCCTTGCTCATAGTAGAGACTAAATAAATACTATTAATCAGAGAATTAAAACTATTTGACTGGCAAAAGCTGAGTGGCAAGGTGGCTAAATGGTGCAGTGGATAAAGTACCAGTCCTGGAGTCAGGAGAACATGAGTTCAAATCCAACCTTAGATACTTAACACTTACTAGCTGTGTGACCCTGAGAAAGTCAATTGCCTCATCAAAAAAAAAAAAAAAAATTGAGTGGCAATCAAGATGTAGTGGAAGAACAATGGACTGGTGATCAAGATCTCGATTCTATCCCTGGGTCTGCACTGACCATATAGCCTGTCCAAGTCTCTTCATTTCTAGAGACCTCATTTTTCTAATCTGTAAAATAGGGAGTTTGACCTAGACTCGAGTTTCCTATCTGTCAGCTGATGTCTAAGCATTTCTCCACAGTAAATATGGATACTCTTAATATATTATATAACAAATTATATGTTGTTTAAAAAATGCTTACTTTAAAAAAATCGTTTTCTCCCAGAATCTCTCTCTTCTAGCTTTTTCCTTCTCTGAGATTCTTAGTCCCTGGACCCTTGACAGCTGCTCTGCATTCCTCTACAAAAAATTGGATATTTAACTGGAAAAAATATAGTTTGAGTTAGAATACACGGGGCTATGTGATCAGTAATGATGTTTCCAACTTTATAAATCCCTGGGCATCCTAGTACAGAGGTACACTCTCTATATTTCTGGTTATATTCTGTGTATACCTGTATAGTTTTTAAAATGTGCATATTTACACACTATTTTAAAGTATAGACAAAGCACAAATAAATAACAGCTGGAGAATTTTCTTTTTGATAAGGACAGAAAGGGAGTTACTCCTTTTATCAGCAACATACAGCTAGATAACTACCTTCAATGACAGTCATTTTCTGCTCCAATTTATGGAGGACTAAACTTGGGTATTCATGTTAATAATACAGTTAATAACAGAAAATAAGTAAAAATGTAAATTGCAAAGTTAAACATAAATCAAAAGAATGAAATCTAATTGCTTGCAGTGTCACCAGAAATTCAAAATGTTGCTTACATCAACGTTCACTATTTTCATTTTTAGTTTTGATAAATGGATTCAATTACAAATTTCCAATGAATGTACTTCAAATTGGAGCAAAATTGTTGATTTATTTCCAATGCTGATGTTTTGCTTTTCAAATAGTTTATTTTTATAATTCTTACTCAAGCTCTAAACTTGTTTTTAATGGTACAAAGCTTTACATATAATAATAATGACTGCATGTATAATATGCCCTTACTTTCTAAATTAAAAGCCAGATTAACACTAGAAATATAATTTAAAGCTTTGGGAATTCTAACTTTTTTGAATTCTATTTTTTTATGTGGACCTGGGAGTTAATTTTTATAAGGAAACTGTTGAAGAAACTCCCTTTATCAATGAGATCAACAATTGTTTTGCAATTTTGTGTTCCTGAGGAACTTGGATCACTGAGGGTTTAAGTGACGTACCTGGCATCATATGGCCAGTATATGTCAAAGGCAGAATTCAAATCTAGGTCTTCTTAATTCCCAGGCTATCTTCCTACCCATAATGGTATGCTGCCTCTCATGTCTGACCTACATACTATACATTTTTAAAAAATAATATTTTAACCCCTCACTTATATGTAAAAACAATTTTAAATATATTTTTCCTCCTTCCTCCCCTTTCTCCCTCCCTGATATAGTAAGCAATCTGAAATAGGTTATATGTATGCAGTCATAAAAACATATTTCTACATTATAATATACATTTTTAAAAAGGAATTTTCAATCTTAAAGCAAAGTACCCCTTCAATTTATGAATAATTTATCTAGTGATAAGGAAACATGGATTTTAGTCCTGACTTAGCTTTAAACATGAGACTTTGTATATATCCTTGGAGACCTCACTTTTCTGATCTACAAAAAGAGCTTGGTCTAGAATTATGTCTTTCTCATTTGTTAGTCTATAGCCAAGCACTGCTCCATAATATGATTTTCAAATATCCCCTTTAGGCAGATGACTCTCAGGTCTACATGTCCAGCCCGATCTCTATTCTGAGCTCTAGTTTTGTGACTCCAATGACCTACTATACATCTCAAACTAGATGTTCCAGAAGAATCTTAGACGTATCAAAAACTGAACTCAGAATCTTCCCCCCCCCCAACTTTCCCCCTTCCTAATTTACCTGTTGCTGTTCAGTATATTGAGTTACTCAGGCTCAAAAAGGTAGGTATTATTTTCAACTCTTCATTTTGCCCTTCCTGATATATCCAACTACTTGTCAGATCCTTTCATTTCTACCCTTAACACCTGTCCAAATGCCACCTCCTCTGTTCTGGTACTGCTACCATCCTGGTGTAGGACCTCATCATCTCTCACCTGAGTCATTGCAATGGTTGCTGATTGTTCTTGCCTCAAATCTCACTCCACTCTAAGCATCCTCCACTCAGCTGTTAAATTGATCTTCCTAACATTCTGTCTATATTGCCTCATATCCCCATTCAATAAATTTCAGAACTTCCCTTTGATTTCCAAGATCAAATATAAAACCCTCTGGTTTTCAAAGGCCTTCATATATTCTCAGTTTTCTTACACCTTTTTGCTCAAAACATACTCTTTGATCCAATGACACTGGCCTCCTGGCTATTCCATAGGACCCTTTTTCTCCTGACTCTTCCTTCTCCCCTTAATTGTATTTTAATTAATTTAATTTATGTAATCTAATGTAATTTAATTAAATGTATTTCCAAATATGTGTAAAGATAATTTTCAACATTCATTTTTGTAAGATTCTGTGTTTTAAGTTTTTCTCCCTCCCTTCCTTACCTCCCTTCTTCCCAAGAGAGCAAGTAATTTGATATGGGAAACAGTCCTTTTAAATAGATTTCCATATTTGTCATTTTTGCAAAGAAATCAGACCCAAAGGGGAAAAAACACAATAAAGAAAAAACAAACAAAACAAAAAGTGAAAATACTGTATTTTGATCCATATTTTGTCTCCTGTCTATAAGCCTTTTCACTGGCTGCTCCCATTTCTAGAACCCTTTTCTTCCTCATCTCAACCTCCTACCTTCCCTGGCTTTCTTTCCAGCTAAAATCCTACCTTCTGCAAGGAACCTTTTCCAATCTTTCCCCCCTCTCAGTTACTCTGTCTCCCCCATTTGTCTTATATATGTCATTTATACATGTTTGTTTACATGCTGTTTTCATTATTAGACTGTGAACTTTTGGATAATAGGGTCTTTTTTTTATGTTTTTTGCCCTTTTTTTGGTATCCCCAATACTCAGTGCCTTTTATGTAGTAGATACTTTTCATAAATGCTAGTTGACTGACTATAAGCTAAGCTTCCCTGAAGTTATTTGCATGTGCAATGCATATTCACTGGATTGGAACAAATTACCATATTTTACATAATTCTAACTTAAAATAGTGTGAATTCAAATACAATTGACCATTTCAGGGGATTCATTATTCCCACTCATTTGGATTCAGCTATATAAAAAATGCCAATACATCTCATTAATGGGGAAAGGAGAAGTGGTCAAGGTGAGTATGTGTAAACTGTCTACAGAACTTCAGTCTTTACCTTGTTCCAATTAACTTCAGCTCTGCCCCAGCCTTCAAGCTAGAGCCTCCTTTGTTGTTTTGTAGGATTGTGGATCTATTTGTCCATTGACAATTTCCTTTTGAAAGTAGCCATTAATTTCCCTTTATTCATAATATAGTTGAGTTACTTCAGTACTTTGAAATGTCATTGACTTGGTCATTGTCTTTGTTGTTTCAGGACCACAATTCCTCTATGATTGTAGATGATCGTCAGAGTAGATGAGGCTGAAACATTGATTATCCTAAAGGCAATGGTGGTTCCAATTTAGTTGGATTGGCTCTTTGAAATCAGACCCCCAGTCATTCCTGGACTTGTAGCCAATAATTGGTAGGTCCTAGCAAGCTTGCTTGACACAACCTTGGAAAAGTCTGAGTAACCCAGTAACTGGACTTTAGTGGAGGATGTTAGAGTGAGATTGGTTAGTAGCACAAAATCACTGTTTGCAGTAAGGGTCTTTATGGTTCTAAGGTGGCCATAGCCAAACAACTGTTAATGGTTCAGAGTACAGGGCATTCATATACAGCCATATTGAGATTACCTGGGAATTCAAAGTTATATTTTTAATCAATATTGCCATCCTATTGCCTTCTCAAATGCAAGGCTGCAGGACAAGCTTTTGCTTATTCTTTTAGTTTTGCCATTTGTAGGATTAGATTCACTATCAGTGGTGATCTTTCCCATATATGAAAGTCACAGTCAGTGCTACAATTAGCTGCTTTCCTGTCTCAGTATTGTAGGTGGTATAGTGAATAGTGCACTGGGCCTGGAGTCAAAAAAGCCTGAGTTGTGTAATCCTCAGCAACTGATTTAAGTTTTGTTGCCTCAGTTTCCTTATATGTAAAATAGGGATAAGAATATCTCCTAGGGTTGTTGTGATTCTCAAATGAAATATTTGTAAAGTGCTTAACACATTGCCTGGAACATAATAAGTGGTTAATAAACACTTGTTCATTCCCTTTTCCTCCCCCTAATTATACACATAGTCTGGGTTGACACTTTATTTTGTTGATATTGAGGATAAAAAAATAGAAATGATTCAATCTCTGTCCTCAAGGATCTTATGTGGGGAGGACAATATGTACAAACATAAGTGGATGCATAATACAGGATGTCCTAAGCTCCGGTTTTAAGTTATTAAAAGCTTAAAACTCCACTAAGACTTTTGGAACACCCTGTATATACAAAGGAAATAATATAAAGCAATTTGGATAAGGCAGGGGAAGCTCTAGCAGCTATTGTTGTTTAGTCATGTCTTATTTTTGTGACCCCCATTTGGGGTTTCGTGGTAAAGATACTGAAGTGGTTTCCCATTTCCTTCTCCAGTTCATTTTACAGATGAGGAAACTGAGGCAATTAGGGTTAAATGACTTGCCCAGGGTCACACAGCTAGTACGTATCAGAGACCATATTTGAACTCTGGAACATGAATTTTCCTGACTTCAGTCTCTGGTGATCTGTTCACTATGACATCACCTCGCTTCCCCTTCTAGCAGCTGGAGATTAGGAGAGGCTCCTTATAACAGGGAGTAATTAATCTGAACTTCAAGGAAAGCTAAAAATTCCAAGAAAGAAGATGGGGAGAAAATGCTGACAGGCATGAGAGACATTTGGTCAACAGACATTTATTAAAAGCTTACTATATGTCAGGTACTGTGCTAAGCATTAGAAATATAAAGTAAGGCAAACACAGACCTTGAAGATGAGTGTACATTCTAATGGAGGAACCACCATGTAAATAACTTAGTAGATACAAGAAATATACAGGATAGATAGGAGAGTGATTGAGAGGAGGGAGAGCACGAGCAGCTGGGAGGCAATGAGAAAGAGAACTGGAAAAGGCCTCTGGCAGAAGATGGGTTATGAGCTAAATCTTGATGGGAAGCCTGGGGAACCAAGAGGAGGAACTGAGAATGACAGACATCAAGGTTGTGGCCCTTGGTCACTGGGAGGATGATAGTGCTTTCAAACAAAACTAGCAAAGTTGGGGAGTGGGCAAGGTTTGGGAAAAAAGATAATGATTTTTTATATAACATGTTGAATTTGAAATGACAATGAGAATCTAGTTCAAGATGTCTAAGAAGCATTTTTAAAAATGAACTCAGATAATAAAAAATGGAAAAAATATATACAAAATATTTATAATAGCCCTTTTTGTGGTGATAAAATATTGGAAATTGAGGGGATGCCCATTACTTGAGGAATGGCTGAACAAGCTGTAAGATATGAATGTAATGGAATACCATTGTACAATAAGAAATAACAAGCAGATTTCAGCAAAATCTGGAACAACTTGTATGAACTGATGCAAATTGAAATGAGCGGAACCAGGAAAAATAGTATTAGCAACAATGTGTGATGATCAAATATGAAAGACTGAGCTCTTTTTAGCAATATAATGACCAAGAAAAGTACAAAGGGCTCACAAAAGAAAATACTATCCATAACCAGAAAAAGAACAAATGGACTCTGAATACAAATTAAAGCACATGTTTTTCATTTACTTTATTCTTTTTCATGGTTTTTTCCCCTTTTGATCTGTTTCTTCTTTCACAACTGTTATTAATATGGAAATATGTTTTACATGATAGCACATGTACAAATTATATCAAACTATCATCTTTAGAAGAAGGGAGGGAGAAAAATTTGGAACTCAAAACTTTGTAAAAATAAATGCTAAATTTTTTCTTGACAAGTAATGGGGAGGAATAAAATACTAATAAAAATAACTCAGAAGAGAAACTGGGGCTCAATATAAAGATCTGAGAATCTGCAAAAAGATAATAATTGCGTCTATCAGAGCTAATTCGATCAACAAATAAGAGTGCAGAATAGAAGGAGAGGAATATATAGGACAGAACTTTGAGAGACAGCCATGGTTAGTGGATGTGATACTGAGAAAGAGCAAAGGAATCTGAGAAGAAGCAGTTAAACAGGAAGGAGAACTGAGTCCACTGTCATGAAATCTCAGAGAGGAGTGTCTCTAGGGGAAATGTTGAATGGTGCAAAGAGATGAAGGATAAAGATTGAGAAAATGGACATTAGATTTAGTTAATTGAGAAATCATTAGTAAATGGAAATGCAAGTTTCAGTTGAATGATGTGATTAGCAATCAGACTTAAGAGGGTTTAATAATAATAATGATAATGAACCTCCATTCTTCAAGCCCTTACCTACCTTTACACTAATATTATCACCACAATATTTTGCATTTTTATGGATGCATTTTATGAGAGTACTTTCCCCAGTACTCTTGGCGTATTATAACTCATCTGATCCTTACAGCAACCTGTTGAATATTGATATTATTATCTCTATCTTATACATAATGAAATGAAGCTAGGAGAGTGCACTGGGTTACACACTTACTCAGTGGCAGCACCCACTCTGGAACTCAGATTTTCTGACTGCCAGACCACTCTTTCCTTGGCCTTCTTTCACTCCCCTTTATATCTGTTATTTGTTTTTTTCCCTCTTTAGATTGTAACTTCCTGAAAAGGAGAACCTATTTTTCTTTGATATCCCTTGCTACCTAGCACAGTGCCATGTGTGTGTATGTGTGTGTGTATTTATTTATATGTATT
This sequence comes from Antechinus flavipes, assembly GCF_016432865.1. Lineage (NCBI taxonomy): Eukaryota > Metazoa > Chordata > Mammalia > Dasyuromorphia > Dasyuridae > Antechinus > Antechinus flavipes. The sequence continues at coordinate 57,634,022 of NC_067398.1, read as the reverse complement.
TATAATAAGTATAATGTATAATATGTATTTTATATATGTATAAATATATAATATATATTTATATACACATAAATATATTTATGTGTATATATTTATATGTGTATATAATATATGTGTATATATTTAGGAAGGGAGGGGAATAACCTTTTATCAGTGTTGGAAACTCCATATATAGATTTTCTATCCACTGATTCAGACCCACCATGAGTAGTATACCCAAAGTTCTGTACTAGATCTTCTCTTCTCTCCTTATACTCATTCTTTTGGTAATTTCATTAGTTTCCTTTGTTATCATATTTACCAGGTGATACCAGTCCAGTCCTTCTGAGCGCCAGTCCCCCCATCTTCAACTGCTTGCTAGTTAGATATCCCATTCTCATGTCAAATGCAACAGATCCAAAACAGAACTTATCATCTTCCCCCTCATACTATTCTGTTAATGGCAATGATAATATCATCCTTCTGGTCACCCAGGTTCAACATCATCCCTAGTTCCTCCATTTTTCTTATCCCACATGTCCAATCAGTTGCCAAATCTTATCCTATCTACCCCCATAACATTTATCCCATATGTTTCCTTTTTTCACATTACATGGCCACCATCCTAGTGCAAGCCTTCCATAATCTCCAATCACCTCCTATTTATCTTCTCGTCCCAAGCCTCTCCCTATTCCAATCTATTTTCTGCACAGCTGCCAAAATGATTTTCATAAACACAAATTTCACTGTATCACACTCTTATTCAATAAACTCTAATGGTTTCCTGTTATGTCTAGGATTGCATATACTTCTGGTTGGCATTTAAAGCTCTTTAAAATATGAGTCTGTTCTATCATTCCAGTCTTCTTATGTCTTAATCCTCTTCATGTACTTTGTGGTTCAGTCCTAATAGTCAATTACTATTCTTTGCACATTATGCTCCATTTTTGGTTCTACCCCTTTTCATTGAATTGAAATTTTCATTTCATTCATTTCTATCTAAAATGCTCTTCTTCATTTCTACTTCTTGCAATTTTTATTCTCCTTGTATTACCTACATTTTCATATTTATTACATATTACTCCTCTTCATACTCAGTATCAGGGCTTCTTAAACTTTTTCTGCTCATGACCTCTTTTTGTCCAAGAAAAAAAATTATGTGACCCTGGGTACATTAATGTATAAAATAAGTATGCAAGTTAAACATTTACTGATCATAATTTTACACCTCCCACATTAAGTTGCAAGATTACATAGTGGGTCATGAACTACAATTTAAGAAACTGGGCTCTCTATGAGCCAATCAAATCAGCTGTATTTTGCTGGAAATTCTCACAGCATGGTCCTTTTTCTGTCTCTGTACTTAGTTTCTATCTTATATCTTTAATTTTCTCTCCTCTCATTTTTGCCTCTTGGCCTTTTCTTGTTGTTCATGAATTCAAAAACATAGTACTTCATGCCCTTTTATCCCTCATAATCTCTCCAAATCATCCAAGTTCATGTTCATTGTATCCATGACACTATCTAGTTATTTCATCATCTGCTGTTCCCTTTTTCTTCTGCCTTCAATCTTTTCCAACATCAGGGTCTCTTCTTAGTCTCTTTCACAATTTAGAACTAGTGATATCTTCCACATCAAGCTTTTTCTAGTTTTCCTAGTTCCTAGTGCTTTCACTGCCCCAAACAGAATACCTTGTCTTTCCCCACAAAGTTCACCTCTCTTTCAGTAAATCAATTCCTATCTTCAAGGAACTTACATTCTAAGATGGAGACATGTATACATCAAGCACATATGAAACACATATAGGAGAATGTGTGAAGAAGAATAATGTGTACTAACTCTGGAAAAAGTAGAGTTTGCATTGGAGGCTATGGATTTTTAGCCTTAGTAAGGCAAATTGATGAGGAAGAAAATTTCAGCTACTGAAAAGGCATGGAGATGAGAGTAGCCAGTACAGTAGGACCATATAGTGGACAGAGGAGACACTAGTATGTAAGAAGATTAGAAAGGTAGGATAGAATCATGTTGTAAATGCTAATCAGAGGAAATTTATATTTGATATCAGAGGTAATAGGAAGCCACCAGAGTTTATTGAATTGGGCAGACAGAGTGACAAAATAAATCCTGTGTTTTTTTAGAAAAGTCACTTTAGTGGTTTGGTGTTAGGAAAAAGACTTAGGGCAAGGAGATGAACTATGGGTCAATTGCAAGAGTCCATACCAGAGATAATTATATCCTGAAAGAGAATGAATAGATAAAAGAGGATGTATTTGAGAGATGTTTGAGAGTTAGAAATGACAAGAATTGACAACTGATTGAATGTGCAGGTTGAGTAGGAATAGGAAGTTGGAAATGACAAGTTTTCAAAGCTGGGTGACTGCTACAGCAGTTTTTCCCCTCCTGGTTGAAGGGTAGTCCAAAAGATTGAGTTTGAAAGTTTGCTGTGGGCTTATTGGGTTTGGAATGACTATGGGATATTCAATTTAAAATATCTGATAGATGGCTAGTGATTTGGGACTAGAACTCAGGAATTCCTCTCTTTCAGACTGACTCCTAGAAAAAGTTAACATTTTTTGCCTTCACTTTCTGTCTTAACTCCTTACAATCATGCTTGTCACTACCATTTCATGAAAACTGCTCTCTCTGAGGTCACCAAAGATCAATTTACCACAAAATCCAGCGATTTCTTTTTAATCCTCATCTCTCATGACACATCTGGAGTACATGGCAGTACTTTCTCTTCTCCTCCCAAGGTATTTATAATATTCTTGTATCACACTTCTCTTCCTATCTTTTAAACTGATGCTTCTTACTGTCCTTTGAAGGATTATTACATCTCCTATGTGCGGGTATCTGTGGGTATCCTTCAGATAGCAGGCTATCTTCTTTTCTCTCTCTTCACCTTCTTTCTTGGTGATCCTACGGATTCAATGATCATCTTTGTGCAGATGATACACCCTCATCTCTCTTCTAAGTGGTAATATTTAATCTCAGATTGCTTGCTAGACATCTTCACCTACTTGTTCCACAGGCATCTCAAACTCAACATTTCTAAAATAGAGCCAATTATCTTTCTTAAACTACTCTTTCCTGCTAACATCTCTAAATTTTTTGAGAGTAATATTATTCTTCCAGTCACTCATATTCAGGCCCTTGAATCATCCTCTCGTTTGTTCTCTAATTCTGATGAGTTTCCAGTTCTTGTAGATTATACCTTTTCTTGCCTTATACCATTCTTCTCCTTACAACATAAATAGCCTAGTTCAGGTCCTCCTCACATCTTGCCTGGGTTGTTACAACATCCTCTTAACCAACCTCCTTAAATCCAGTTTTTTTCTTCTTCAATACATTGACCTAACAGTGTCAAATTGATGTTCTTAACTGTGAATAACTTAGCTATTCTCATCAATAAATGATCTAAGACAATCCCAAAGGACTAATGATGAAGCATACTAGCTGCCTCCAGAGAAAGAAATAATATTGATTGAATACAGCGTGAACATGCTATTTTTCATTTTCTTTCTTTTTTTCTTTTTCTTTTATTTGAGTTTTGTACAAATTGGTTACTATTGGAAATGTTTTTACATAATTGAACGTGCATAACCTTAATATCTGATTGCTTACCATCTTAGGGAATGGGGAAAGGAAGAAGAAATAGAATTTGGAACTCAAAACTTTAGACAAAAGGGTTAAAAATTTTTAAAATAAAAATAAATTCAAATTTTTGTTTTTAAGCACAAGTCTGACCATGTTCTCTCCCTGTTGAAGAAGCTTCAATGATTTTTCCATTGCCTTTAGGATAAAATGGAAATTCTTTGGTTTAGCATTTTGAAATCTTCATAGTCTTGTTCTAGCTTCTCTTTTCATTGTGATTACATATTATTCACTCATATGTTATATGCTCCAGACAAAGTAGCCTCACTATTCCCAATGTCAGACATCCGTTTCCTGCCTCTGCACAGGAAGCACCACCCACCATACCTAAAGTAATTTTTCTTCTCACCATTATCCTGGGAACACACACACACACACACACACACACACACTTCCTGTATTTTATGTACATCCCATCATTGTCATCACACTCCCTACCTGCCCCCTTAGGACTTCCAGGCCCTTCCATTTGCCTACAACCAAGTTTTCTTTAATATAAAATATTCAAGTGTCTTTTGAAAAATTTTAAGCTTTTAAAATTATTCTAACACTAAGGTATTTGAGACACTTCTTCCAATTAGTGTGAGCTCCTTAGCACATTGTAAGTAATAACAGATTTCATTCACTGAAGTGTTTTGCAAACCCCAGTGCCCTATATAAATATGAGTTGTTGTTATTATTATTACTATTATTCCAAGACATGAGTAAATACCTTTCCTAAATGAGTAACTGACTTATTTTAGTTACTGGAGCCTAACAAACTGTTGGCAACTTGGTGAGGCAAAAAAAAAAAAAAAAGGGCTCTGGAGGTAGAAGTGGGCTGGAGTCCCCCATCGACCATGAACTTGGCTATATGACATCGGGCCAACCCCTTCCCCTCTCAGGGGCTCAATGCACTTCTGGGCAGAGGGAGCAGGTTGGACCAGATGCTGAGTAGGGCTCTAAGGACCAATGGCTCCGCATTCCCCCTCCCCGCCTCCCGCCCCATTCCCGATGCACCCCGCTCCCCACCCCCACCACTCTCCAGGACCTTGCCCCTTCCCCCCTCCCTCCCTTCTCTACCTTCCCGGGAGTTGGGCGCGGCCCCGGGTGGGCGCTCACCGGGCTGGGGGCGCAGGGGCAACTGCAGGAGCCCCGCCTGACACACTCAGCCCCAAACACTCACACAGTCCAATATAGGCCTCCAGTGATATAAATAGAAGGGGGGAGGGGAAGAGAAGGAAGAACTGGCTGCCGGAGAATTGGGGGGAGGAACGGGTGTGGGGGAGGGGAGGACGAGATGGTTATGTCAGCAACGGCGCCCCGGGGGCTGTGGTTTGTGAGGAGCTTAGCTCCTGAATAAAGGACTGGGAGAGAGACTGACTGCTTTAAGAAGGTGGAGGCCTCTGGAACTGGCAAAAGCCAAGTTCAAATCCCCCTCCGCTTCGGCCTGATTGTGTAAGCAGAGGCAAGTATATTCCCTGTCTCCTTAAGCACCTAATAGGGCTGAGGATGCAGTTTTTTGTTTTTTTTAATTCCTCCATTTATTGAACACTTAATGGGACTGGAGAAACAATTCTCTTCGTTCATTTATTAAACACTTAGTAGGGCCGGGAATCCGTCTCACCTCATTCACGCATTTATTAAGTATCTAGTAGGGATAGAGATACAGTTTCTTCTCATTCGCCCATTTATTAAGCACCCAATAGGGGGAGTCTATAATCTCCCTTCATTCATGCATTTATATAAGCACCAATTTCGTCTAAGGATACAAATTTTTCTTATTCATTTGTTTATTAAAAACTCAGTAGGACTAAGGATACAGTCTTCCCTCATTCAGTATTTATTTAAGCACCTAATTAGGCTAAGGATACAGTTTCTTCCTATTCGTCCTTTTATTAAGCATCCAGTAGGACTAAGGATACAGTCTCCCCTCATTCATACACTTTCCAAGTATTTAATGGAGCTGGAAACTGACCTTTATCCAAATGTTGGGAAGGAGGACCTGGAGGCAAAGCAATAGGGACAAATATATACGCTCTATATATGAATTCATGAAATAGCTATTGCCCTCAAAAAGTTCAAGTTCTATCTAGGAGAAAGCAACACATAGATTTTCCCCATTTGCATGAGACAGCCCCAACTTGAAAGAGCTGGGATCCTGGAGGGCTGAGGTACAGACCCTGTAGAAGGTATTTGCCTTTATTTTTCAGACATAGGAAAAAACAAACAAACAAACAAACCGTTTTAACAGTTTAACAGTAAAGCTTATCTTTACCTTATTCTATCTAGCATTAGATTGTCTATTTCTAACCATATTACAGCTGTAACTGATTCCCTCCTGAGTCTTTTCTCTGAAACTGTTAAGTTATAGAAGAGCTGCCAATGTACAGGGTTAGAGGGAATTTCCTTAGGGAAACTTCTCCATGCATATGAAATTAAAAGACTCAACCAAATGCAAAAAGGAAAAAAAAAAAGAAAGGAAAAAATGGGAGAGGGAAAATCTAGTTATCATATTCTTATTTAATCTCTCTTGAAGAAGCTGTCAATATTTAAAGGCTTCTCACATTTTAATTAGATTGCTATGCACAAATTCAGACACTTTTTTTTTTTTTTTTGTCTTCAAATTCCATGATAAATGTTCCCTCTCCTTGTTCAGGGACTGGACCAAACAGCCAGATCTTTTTGCTGTTTAAATGTGACTCTCACAGTTTTGCCTTTGGGTGCTCTGATATTTGGTTCCCTCCAGGAGTCATTTAAGTACAGAGTCCAGGTTAGAGACAGCTCTCAGCAGGAAATCTTCAGGCTTTTCTGTCTCTGTCTCTTGTCTGTCTGTCTTTCTCTGTCTTATTTTTTCTCACAGGCAGGGTTAAGTGATTTGCCCAGGGTGAGACAACTAATATCTGAAACTGGTTTTGAATGCAGGTCCTCCTGACTTTAGAGCCTGTGCTCTATCATGCCATCTTGCTGTCCCCATGCTTTTCTTAAAAGTGTAAAAATTGTTACTGAGTGCCAGATTAAGTTGGTATTCATTAAAAATACTGAACCTTGAATTATACAAGAAAGAACAGCAAGGGCAGGTTAGAATGATCTCAAATATTGGAATAGCTAGAGAATGGGGACTAAAAGGGGTTTTCTACCAACCACGCACCTTTTAGGTTACAGAGAACCTCTTTATTGAGCTATATTAAATGCCAATCATATGCACAGCATTCTCCTATGTGTTATCAAAAACAAAACTAAAATCCTGCAAATTTTACACCAGTAAAGTGCTATTTTTAACTTCAAAAATGAGCTTTTATTTGTTCATGTTTAACTTTTTTTTTTTTACAATGAGATATATACATTTCATTTTTATTTACAACTCTTCTCCAACTGTAACAATCTCTCCTATTCCCTACATATTCAGTTATATATTCATTCCTCATAAATGCAGAATATCCAGGTTGGAGTAAATCCCAGAGACCATTTAACTTAACCCATTTATTATACAGAATAGGAAACTGAGTCCCAGAAAGCTGAAATAACTTTCCCAATGATATTGCTAATAAGTAGCCAAAGCAGGGTCAAAATCAAGTCCATGTCTTCTTATTCTGATTCTAGCATTCAGCTATTTATTCCCTTTTTTCTTTCCTTCTTTTCCATCACTTCCCTTTTCCTCAGAATCTAATAAACTATTTATCTGGTGTAAAGGGCTGAAACTCTGAGTTGATGCCCTGAGGTTGGACAACCAACCACTTAAGACTAATTATCGATTGGACAATACTCTATTGGCATATGCTTGGGAAATGGCCCTTCCCACTATTCTGTGCTGGTTCAATCTTTTGGTGTATACAGAGAATTGTGGGAAGGATTAGGGGGTGGAGTAAGACAAGCCAGAGTCACTTTGGTGGTAGAAGAGGAAAAAGAGGTCATGGAGATCCTGTGTCCATCCAATTCACTTCTACCCCTAAAAACCAAAAATAAAGACCAATGACTTTTGGTTATTCTGACTCCAGCTGATTCTAAGATATCCAGGGTGCTAACTCGGTCTTCACATTTGGCGCCCAAAGTGGGGTCAAGGACCCTTATTTCACTGAAGAAGTACCTGGTGACCAGGAAATAGGGTGAGTATTTTAATAGACAAACAGGGAACTTACTTTGTTATGGGCTAAACTAGTAACTCTTATTTTCTATCTGAAATGGAGCAGATATTAGGAAAAGAGTCTCCCCCATCCCCACCCCTACCCCCACCCCGAGGGGGCACTATAGAAAGCATAGTTAAGTTGATCAAGGGACAAGGCTTAATTGTAACTTGGTGCAGATCACTAGACTCTTGAGTACATTAGAATGCACATCCCTTTGGTTCTTAAAGGAAGAAGAAATAGGTCCAGATAATTGGAAACTAGTAGGAGATCAACTATGTGAATACTACAATGATAGAAATCCTGGTTCAATTTCCAAGGAAACATTTTTTATATATATATATATATATCCTGCAAGTTAAAGAAAAAAGAAAAGTTTTAAGAACAGCTAGATGAGGAAGTGTGGAATCACAAGATCCAAACATGGAAGACAGGGGCTTCCAGAGAAACTTGTCAGTGCTTTCAATGTGGTAAAATAGGGCATCTGAAAGCTCAATGTAGGCACAGAGACAGAGTGAGAAAACAGGGTGGGGGAACAAGACCCAATACCCCATGGCCAAAATGCAACAGAGGCTTCCATTGGGCATCAGAATGTAGACTGATTCAGGGAAATGGGATGAGGGACCCAGCCCCAGGGCCCAATGCAAAAAATATTGAGGGCACGATGACAACCAATGCTACACCCAGAGAGTGCCTAGAAGTTCAGTACCCAGACATGACCAATCAGCCAGGAAGCCATCTGATAGGAGAAAGGGATTACATAGTCAATTAGCCAAAAAGCAACTTGATGGGAGAAAGGGATTACTATTGGGGAGAATAGAGTTGTATGCAGCTGGGACAATTGAGATACTCCTTGGAGAGGTGAAATCTGTTTCTCTCCAGCCTATGGATCCCTTGCCACCAGGCACAGTAGGCTTGACCAATTCACTTCCTGAGAGTACTTACAAAACAGTGTCCATCCATATATTGATGTGGGAAACTGGGAATGTGTCGATAATATTCCAGTCACGAATACAGGTAGATAATGTGTGATTTATCAATCAGGAGAAATAGTAGCATCAGGTTTACTGATACAGACTCCTAATAAGCAATCTGGTGATAGTCACCCAGATTATGACTACAAGCAACAAAATCCAGGAATATACTGGACAGCAGCTGTGACAGCTGATCGACCTATGCTCACTAATCTATATAAATGGCATACCATTAGAAGGATTTGTAGATACTGGTACAGATCATATAGTCATTAGAGGTGCCAGCTGGCCCAGTCACTGGCCAAAGATTAAGGCAGACACCAACATGTCTTCTGTAGGAGGATCAATAGTAGCTGAAGTTAGTGCTATCCCTTTGAGATGGACTTTTGAAGGTGAAACAGGAGTTTTTACTCCTTTTATAGTTGAAAAAATCCCCATCAATCTGTGGGGAAGAGACATTTTACAATAATTAGGATTACAAATGAGTACTTTGGTTTTTTTAGACAGGGCTGCTGTTGAAGGCCTGTCAACACTTTCACCTGTTCCTATCCAGTGGAAAACTGATACACCAGTGTGGATAGAACAGTGGCCCTTAGATAGTGATAAAATTCAGGCCTTATTAGATATAGTACAGGAGCAACTTGACCAAGGACACTTACAACCTTCTCTAAGTCCTTAGAATTCCCCAGTATTTGTTGTAAGAAAATAAAAATCTGGAACATGGAGGATGTTGATTGATTTAAGAAAGGTAAATGAACAGATGGAAACTATAGGAACTCTTCAGTTTGGACTTCCATCTCCTACTCAGTTGCCTAGAGAATGGCCTCTTTGGATTATAGACATTAAGGATTGTTTCTATTCTATTCTTCTAGATGAGGAGGATATGAAAAGATTTGCCTTTTCAGTGCCAAGCGTTAACTTAGATGAACCTTATAAAAGATATGAATGGACAGTTTTGCCATAGGGAATGAAAAATAACCCTATTATGTGCCAAATGTATGTTGCTGCTGCTCTTACTCCAGTAAGAAAAACATTTCCAAAAGTAATGTTATTACATTACATGGATGATATATTAAGATGTGCACCTGAGGAACAAATGTTAGAAGCATGTCTACAAAAGACCATAGAAACAAAAGAAACTACAAATTGCACATAGCTCCAGAAAAAATTCAAAGACATGCTCCTTTTCAATATTTAGGATATGAAGTATATTCTAAGGTGCTTACAGTACAAAAACTTTCCTTAAGAACAGAGAAGCTAAATACCTTAAATGACTTTCAGAAACTGATATATGGATGTGTCCAGTGTTAGGCTTGACTACCCATCAAATGCAACCATTATATGTCATTTTAAGGGGAGACAGTGCTTTAAACTCCCCACGTCAGCTTACAAAAGAAGCTTAAGAGGCTTTGAGAGAAGTTGAACTGGCTTTATCCAATGTGGTTGAAAGAGTCACTCAAAAACCCCTGGAAATATCAGTTTTTGCTATACAAGAGGTACCCACAACAGTCCTTCATCAAGGAAACTGTGATAGAATGGGTGAACCTCCCAGCACAACCAGAACAAAGTTTTATTCCTTACCCAGTGCTTGTGGCTAGAATTTTATTAAAGGCCATTAAGCAAATAGTACAATTATCTGGCCTAAGACCGGACAAGCTATACATCTTTTATACTAATACACAAATTAATGTATGCTATGAAACCATCATAGAATGGCAAATTTTATTGGCCACAGCTCCAAATTTTACACACGGGTCTCCATTAAAGGTAACCAGATGATGGGTTCTTGAAGAAAAAGTTTCTAAAGTTCCTCTTAAAGGACCAACTAGCTTTACAGATGCATCAAAACATAGTATTTGTGCTGTGTACTCTCGTGACTTAACTATAAAGAGAGTAGTCAGAACTCCTTTTCAGTCCACTCAGCAGAATGAATTGTATGCAATCGTTCTAGCTCTTACTTATTATCCAGGCGATATAAATATAATATCTGATTCAGCCTATTCAGTAGGTGTGGTACAAAGAATTGCCACAGCCCAAATAAAATTTATAGCCTCTAATATATATCAGCTCTTTAAGGAACTTCAAGAGCAAGTGAGAAAGTATCCAACTAAAATTTATATCTTGCATGTCCACTCTCATACTGGACTTCCAGGTCCTATTTTTGATGGTAATTCAAAGGCAGATAGCCTTCTAACTATGTTGGCCAATACTCCTTTATTCCAAGAAGCCCAAGAATCTCATTTTAAATATCATCAGGCTGCTCGAGCTTTACGTTTACAATTTGGAATAACAAAAGAGGAAGCAAGGAGCATAGTAGAAGCCTGTACAGCTTGCTTTCCTTTGCACACTCTTACGCTGCCTCCAGGAAAGAACCCTTGTGGTTTGAGACCCAATGAAATTTGGCAAATGGGTGTGACCCATTAGAAATCTTTTGATTGTCTGTCTTTTATCCATGTTGTGGTAGACACCTTTTCAGGATTCACTTTTGCAACACCAGAAGCAAAAGAGACAGCCCGAATGGTCACTGAATTCCTTATACAAGCATTTTCAATTGTGGGTGTGCCACAAGAAATAAAAACAGATAATGAACCTGCATATACTTTTAAACATTTTGCACACTTTTGTGCATAATATAAGATTTTACACACTACTGGCATACCCTTTAATCCTCAAGGACAGCCAATAGAAGAGAGGAGAAACAGAGACATTAAGACACTCTTCCAAAAACAAAAGAAATGGGGAGCCACAGGTAACTCTAGAGAACTTCTAAATCTAGCTCTTTATACTATTAACTTCTTGATTTTTGACAAAGATACACTGGCTCCGGCAGACAGGTTTTATAACCCACTGGAAGGGCAGTGATCAGTGAGAGCAGCTCCATTAACTTTAGATAATCACCAGATGATGTAGAGAGACCCAGAAAGTGGTGAATGGAAGGGACCAGATAAGTTAACTGCTTGGGGGAGAGGGTTTGCTTGTATCTCCACAGATGGAGAAGGAATCAGATGGATGCCAATGATCTGTATTTGCCTTGTCCATTGGAGAGAGACGGAGCAGTCCCTTGAAACAAAGAAGAAGACCCAAGAAACATTGGGTGGTTCTGTCACTGTGCCCACCACTGAAAGAGCTTGGCAGTTATGGCATTTGACTCATGGACATCAAAAATTGTTGGACTTCAAAACCCTTAGGAATCATTGGAATCCCTGAGACATGAAAAGATTGTTGTAGGACTTCAAAACCCTTAGGAATCATTGGATTCTCTGAGACATGATAAGACTGTTGTAGGACTTGAAAACCCTCAGGAACATTGGATTCTCTGAGACATGATAAGACTGTTGTAGGACTTGAAAACCCTCAGGAATCATTGGATTTTCTGAGACATGATAAGATTGTTGCAGGATTTCAAAAACTTGCAGGGATCATTGGATTCCCTGACACATGAAGCAATGGACCATAGATTGGTTTTGGACTATCCCTTGGCTGCTGAAGAAGGCGTATGTGTGACTGTTGTTTACATACCCTCCTTCTAGGACTTTTGGAAATCTTTTACAACACCATATTGATGTATATTATTTCCTATACCACTACTTGCATGTACAATTCATGTTTGTTACACCACATTGAGCCTGCACTGGATATGGGGAGAGTCATGACTTATAGCCTCTGTGTTATTGCTATGTGCTTGTGTAATACCTCCCATGCTGATGGGTTTGTGCATACCTGTTTCTAATAAGACCCTTCAGCCCAGAAACCCGTTAGCAATCCCACTTCCCTTTTGTGCTTTTCATCTCCCTTCCTGAGATGTCAGGGAGGATGTGATTATCTCCTTTTTAGTGCTTTCACCTCCCTTCTTGAAAAGTCAGGAGGGGGGAGTAATCATCTCCTTTTCCGTGTTTTCACCTTCTTTCCTGAGAAGTCAGGGAGGGCATGATCACCTCCTTTTTGGGGTTCTCACCTCCCTGAGAAGTCAGAGATGCAGTGAAAGAACTCTGGGAGATGACTATGAACCACTAGATAGAATTCCCAATCCCTCTGCCTGCATTTTAGATTTCTTTCACAGGCTAATTGTACACTATTTCAAAGTCTGATTCTTTTTGTACAGCAAAATAACTGTTTGGACATGTATACATATATTGTATTTAACTTATCCTTTAACATATTTAACATACGTTAGTCAACCTGTCATGTGGGGGAAGAGGTGGGGGGAAGGAGAGGAAAAGTTGGAACAAAAGGTTTTGCAATTGTCAATACTGAAAAATTACCCATGTATTTATCTTGTAAATAAAAAGCTATAATAAAAAGTAGTTCTAATTTAATAAAAAGAGAGAGAGAAATTAGGGATGGTGTGACCACCTATGTTTTAAAACAAAAGAAAGCAGGAGATGTAAAGAGCTGAAACTCTGAGTTGATGCCCTGAGGTTGGACAACCAAGCACTTAAGACTAATTGCTGATTGGACAATACTCTATTGGCATATGCTTGGAAAATGGCCCTTCTCACTATTCTGTGCTGGTTCAATCTTTTGGTGTATACAGAGAATTGTGGGAAGGATTAGGAGGTGGAGTAAGACAAGCCAGAGTCACTTTGGCAGTAAAAGAGGAAAAAGAGGTCCTGGAGATCCTCTGTTGATCCAATTCACTTCTACCCCTAAAGACCAAGAATAAAGACCAAGGACATTTGATTATCCTGACTCTGGCTGATTCTAAGGTATCCAAGGTGCTAACTTGGTCTTCACAATCTGGTACTATTGCTATTATGGGTTTCCTACAGAGTTAGTTCATCACTACTTTGGACAGACATTGTAGTCAATGAGTTAGGAGCTGAGTACCTTATTGTTGTTAATATGCGGTTGCCTATTTATGCCTATCATTCAGCTCTCCATTTCCTATTCTATTTCAGCCAGGGCTGGGTTTGGGAAATGACTCAGCAATTTCAAATGCTCCTGAAACAGAAGATAATCTTTTAAAAAAATTAAAAATGATATTTTTCTTCTGATGTTATAGAGTTGTGAATTATGAAACTTCACAATCTCCAAAAAATGACAATATGGTTGGCATAAGTGGGCTATAATATATAACTTACAATGATGTATGCAAGTAGTAGCAAAAAAATATACAGGTAATATTTTCCAAAATTTTTAAATTTTATATCATATGTATGTGTGTGTGTATGTATACGGAACAGAATATTATATATTATAGATGAGACATGTATAGACTATATGAGACAAATATAGATATATAATTAGACATTATATAGATACATAAGGATTAGCATGCAGAATGAGACATCTATATGCCTCATCATGCACTTTTCTATCAAGAGATAGTTTTTATATATGTATGTGTATGTATACATATACAGACACATATTCTATACCGCTCTATCAGGAAGTAGTTACTACATTTCATCCTTGATCCTCTGAAATCATATATGGTCATTGTATTGATCATAATTCTCTCATGTTTCAAAGTTATTATTATTATCTAAATTGTTCTGATTTTGGTCGTTTTATACTTCACTGATTTATATAAACTTCTGAAATTGTTCAATTTTTATAATGATGTTATAGTGTAAATTGTTCTTCTAATTCTGCTTACTTCACTCTGCATCAGTTTATATCTATGTCTTTGAAATAATTTATTTCCTCATTTCTTACAGCATAGTTCCATTGTATTCCTATTCTACAACTTATTTCAGGATATATAATTTTTAAAAAGCGTCTATCGCATAGAGTGAGGGATAACAGATGGAAAGTCTGAATCCTTCACTGGCACTCATATGATTTTTTAAATAGATGGGCAAGCCTGGTAATCCTGTCAACAGCATGGTCCTGTTGCGAGATCACAGATTTGTAATGGAGATCTATATGGGTCTCCGATTGACTGGTTTTCTATTATACTTGGCAAGAACTGTGGAATGGAAAGAGTCTTGGAATGAGAGATGGAGATACCAGATGCTAATCCCATTTCTTCCACATTCTGTCAAAACTTAGACAAATCAGCCTCTTCTGACCTCTATTTTTCATCTACAACACAAAATGATAGGACAAGATGATCTTTGAGGTCCTTTCTAACTATACATTCACTGTTTTTTCTTTCTGTCTTCTTGCTGTACCTGTTGTTTATCTAATTTTCTATTTTCCTTTGCTGTTTTACCAATCTCTAATAGATATGTAATCTCATTGATTTGGCAATTTCTTCTGCAAATCCCAACTCTACTCAGGCCTGTCCATTCTGTGCAATACTCATCTACTCTCTCCCAGAGAGAAAATTTTCCAGAAGTGGGTGTCCATCCATTATGCTTGGTTTCTTCTGACATACCAGTAGAACCTTGGAGCTGTCCATCTGTCATTCTTCTCTCTTGCCATGTGATCAGTCTACCTTTTCTTCCTGTCATAAAATCTCTAATGAAATTTTATCCTTCTGTCCTTCTTCAGAGTTCTTATTGAATATGTATTAGAGCTTGATCATGTCCATTACTTGTCTCTCCCTTGTCTTCTCTGGTACACATCTGAATTTTTTTTAGGCAGTGGTATTTCATGTCTCATTGCTATGCAGCAACATCAGTGAAATGTTAATATTGAAAAGATGGTGCTTTATCTTCATGGGTAGCTTGAGGTCAGTAAAAGAGCTTTGAGATTTTTGGAAAGCAATCCACCCTTTTCTCCTCTGGTTTCAACTCATTGTTCATCTGTACTGTTTCAGATAGATATGCTATATGATCTACTGCCTCCTGGAATCCATCTTTTTTAGTTTCTCTCTTCAAAACATCCTCTTTACTTCTGTCCCCATCTGTTACCACTCATAATAGGTGCCCTGTATTTTTTTTTGGGGGGGGGGGTAAAGGTCTTCAGATCAATTGTTTAATTGTTCCTTTCATTTCCTCAAATCTGATTCATCTGAACCTGACTCCCCTGTTAGGCAACAATTTTTACTAGTCTTGCTATAAATGAATCCTTCCTTTCCAATGAGGTCCCAAAGAGCTTTCCATTCTTCTTTTACCAAAAGCTCTATTATGTTGTCAGACTGCAACAATGTCCTCAGTATAAAAACATGTTCCCAACTTCACATTACATTCAAATTTCTTTTGAGCCATATGGTATAAGATGTCTGGCCCCTATACTGCTTAAAATCCTCTGTCCCTAGAATGAAAAGTACCTGGCAGGTGGTCAAAGTCTCTCTTTGCTTCAGTTCTTTTATACTTTTATTCCTCCCTAAATTTAATCAAATTTAAATTGATTTACATAGAATATAAATTGGGCATAGCAATAGTTCTTTCCTTCTCCCTTTCTCACTCCCTCTCCCTCCCCTCTTCTCTCCTTTCCTTTCTTCTCCTCTCCTTCCCTCCCTTCCCCTCCCCTCCCTTCTCCTCCCTTCCCTCTCTCCTCTCCTCCCTCCTCTTTCCTTCCCTTCTCTCCGCTCCTCTTCTCTCTTCTCCTCTCCTCTCTTCTCCTCTTCTTTCCTCTCCTCTCTTCTCCTTTTCTCCCCTTTCCTCTTTTCTTCCTCCTCCCTCCCCCTTCATTAAAATCGGGTTGTAAGGTGAGGAAATAAAGAGTTCTGATTTCTGCTTAACCAAGTAGGCCTTTCTGGCTGCTGTTATCACTGAAGCTTTTCTTTTAGAGAAGATAATTTAGTGTATTTAGAAAATGATGACTTGGATGCTGAGAGGACAGGAGATGATGTCATAAGAGGATCAGCTGAAGGAACTGGAGAGCAATTGAGGATGGTAAAGACCTGGAGAGGCATGATAGGCACCTTCAAGGATAGAAAGGACTATAATATTTAGGGAGGATTAGGTTTGCTTTGCCTGGCCCTTGAACATAGACATCATTGGTGGACTATTAGGGGTTGTCAGAAATGTTGTAGGAGTTACATTGTGTTGTGATCTTTTTCTTCTCAAAAAGCAGCCAGGTGATAAAAGTTCAGATCTTTTATTTTTTCCAATATAGCCCGGTTAGCTTAGAGGCCTATCTCTCTGCTTGGTTCCAAGAGCTCTCTCCAAATGTCTTTAAATCCAAAGGTCTGGTCCTTCAGCCTCTGCCTCTGCTTTCTTCAGCCTCCCCAGCTCCAGTCTTCATGTCATTCCGGTGAAATCTCGACTTGTGGCGTCTTCACTCTCTGAAGAACTCTCCGACTGGCCCATTGGCCTATTTATGCTCCTTCCAGAGAGAGGGATTATGGGTAGTTCTACTTAGTACCTTGTTTCAGGTTCTGCCCAAAACATCTTCTTGTAAGATTAGATCAACTCTAATTACTTAGCAGTTAGTAAGGATTCCAACATCTCCCCCTTTCTTTTGTTTTAAAACATAGGGGGTTTCTGAGGGGGTACACATAAATCCATCAATATGGGCCAGAACTTTGTAACAGATATACATGGTATACATAAATCCATCAATATGGGAGGCATTATACATAATTTACATAAGTACATAGCAATATAACACAGGCTAGTAGTAATGTAACAACATGAATCAACCTAAAAATTTACACATGTCCATAAGTCCTAGAAACAGTCCAATAGGATTCCATTGTCCATTAGTTCATGTGCCAGGAATCCAATAGTTCCTGTAAGCCCTGAAGTACTGCAAAAGTCTCATCAACAATTTTTCATCTCAGGGAACCCAATGATTCTTGCTGGTTTTTCAAGAGTAAAACAGTTTCATCTTGTGTTAGGAAATCCAATGATTCCTGAAGCTTTTAAAAGTCTTTTTAACAGTTTCATAGTCAGCCATCTGATTCTTTCTCCATCTGTGGAAATATAAGCAGATCCTCTTCCCCAAGCAGTTAATCTAATTCCCTTCTATTTACCAAATTTGGGATTTCTCCTCATCATCTGGTAATTACATTGGAGTCGTTTGCATTGGATATTGTCTTGTTGTCTTAAAAGGCCTGTATTCTTCCCAACTGTAATCCTGATTGCTTTTCTGTTGGTTGATGACATCAGAATCCTGAATTTCTAAAGTCTCTCTGGGTGTGACCTCAGCTGCTATCATGCCCCACCTGTCCTTTGATTGATACTTTAGAGCTGGGCCCTGCCTCTCATTCCTCTGGGTCAATATACATTTAGAGGCCCAGTGAAAGCCTCGGTTACATTTTGGACATGGGGTTTTGGGTTTTCTCTCACCCTGTCTTCTCACTCTATCTCCATATCTACAATGAGCTCTCAAATGTCCAATTTTTCTGCACTGAAAACATCGACGAGTTTCTCTAGAATTCCTCTGCCAAGAAGGACCTTGTCTTTCCATGTTCATCATAGTCTGGGCATAATAAGCATTTGTGCCCACTGTGGCACAGCATCTTATGATTTCTTCTAAAGGAGCATTTTTGTCTAGCCCCCATATAATTCTCTTGCAAATCTCATTGGCATTTTCCTTAGCCAAATGTCTAGTCATTATTTCTGTTGCTGCATTGTCTCCAATGGTTCTTATTACAGCTGTTTGTAAACGTCCCACAAAATCTGCAAAAGGTTCATTGGGACCTTGCTCTATTTTTGTGAAAGCATTATTTCCATCTTTCTGTCCAGGGAGAGAATTCCAAGCTTTTATTGCAGCCTTAGAAATTTGCTCATACACTGTTATGGGATAATAAATCTGTTCTGAATTCTCTGCATACTGACCTTCTCCAGTTAGTTGGTCAAAAGTGATTTGTACAACAGCTCCTGTTTGCCTATTGCGTTGGGCTTGAATCCTACATAATTCATGAAACTCTGAAAGCCACAATAAATTTTGTCCCGGTTCTAGACAAGTTTTCGCTATGGATTTCCAGTCATTCGGGGTTAGGATTTCATAAGACAAATTATCCAGTAACATCTTCACATAAGATGATGTAGCCCCATAAAGAGTGCAACCCTTTTTCAAATCTTTAATTTTTTCCAAATTAAAAGGAGTGTATTTTCTCTCTTTTTGACCTGAAGAGTCAATCTTTTCAATCACAGGATATGCATTTATAAAATCAGATATATCTTCTCCTTCATTTTTTGCTTTAATTAATGCTTTTTCTAATCTTGTCAAATTCTGCTTTACAGGAGAAGCTGACTGTGTTTCTGTCTCTCTCCCTCCCCCTTGTTCCACCCATGAAGGGTTAATTGCGGGGGGAGGGTCATGAGATGTGGAATCACCTAATTCCTCCTGCTGTGAAGTATCATACTCAGAATTGTAATTAACTCCATTCTCATCTGATCCGTCCTCCTTTTCACCTAGTAAAGTTGGCACTTCTTCCTCCTGTACTTTCCTTTTCATCATTCTATCACTTAAATAACTTCTTATAGCCAATTGTATTACATTATATGTATTAATTATTGAGTTAGGCCCATTTTTATCATAGAATTGACAAAGATCCTCTCCAACCAATTTCCATTCATTTAGATCTAATTCCTTATCAAGAGAGAAACAAGGACATATGTCCTTTACAGTTTGTAAAAGTTCAGTGATTTGCTGTAAACTTATAATTAAACCTTGGCTTTCCATAATTTTGACAATGCTCTCTAAACATTTTCCTTGAACAGAAACAGGCTGTTTTCTAAATATCTGTCCCATCTTAGCTGAAATTCTACTTTAACTCTTTTAACAAAATTTCTTTGTTGTACTCACTCTAATTTCTGGGTTGAAGAGTCTTTTCCACTGGATCAGGATCAGAGGCTTTTCCACTTGAATCAGGATCAGAGCTTTTCCACTGAAATCCACTGAGGGGTCTGATAGCCCCACCTTCAGGGCGCCAAAATGTGGTGAGCTTTTTCTTCTCAAAAAGCAGCCAGGTGATAAAAGTTCAGATCTTTTATTTTTTCCAATATAGCCCGGTTAGCTTAGAGGCCTATCTCTCTGCTTGGTTCCAAGAGCTCTCTCCAAATGTCTTTAAATCCAAAGGTCTGGTCCTTCAGCCTCTGCCTCTGCTTTCTTCAGCCTCCCCAGCTCCAGTCTTCATGTCATTCCGGTGAAATCTCGACTTGTGGCGTCTTCACTCTCTGAAGAACTCTCCGACTGGCCCATTGGCCTATTTATGCTCCTTCCAGAGAGAGGGATTATGGGTAGTTCTACTTAGTACCTTGTTTCAGGTTCTGCCCAAAACATCTTCTTGTAAGATTAGATCAACTCTAATTACTTAGCAGTTAGTAAGGATTCCAACAACATTGTTACTGTATTTTAATATTTTATGATCTTTTTCTTGTTCAAGATTCCTCTAAATGCTACTTTAAATTGTCTTGTGGCAAGGAAGCCATGTGGAAGGGCATTGAGAGCTATGCCATTCTGGATATCTCTTTTTCCAAGCTAGAACTTACTTGGGTATAGATTAATGTTAAATTGATAAAATTGTTTGTGACAGACTTTAGCCTAAATACAATATTAGTATTGATTTTTTTCTTTAACATAAGTCATAAAGTCCTTTTCTCCAGAGTTTAGTACTGTTGGAGTTAAACCAGAAGCATGAAAAACATTTATCAGGTTTCTTCATGTGCAAAGTGCTTTGTTTTGCACATATAAATAAAACCCAAACACCTCATTTCCTACCCTGAAAGAATTTCCTGTTGAAAATAACAGAAAAAGAAACTAAAGCATCTTAAACTGTTCTCTACGTTCCCCCTCTAATAGTACTTTTACAAATATAAGCCATATACTTAACTAAAGGTTTGAGCTGACATGGACTGGATATGGTATTGAGAACTTCCCTCTTAGGCTCATAACCCTATCCAGTGTTTCTCTGGGATTTATCAGAATTTGGCTTGTTGTCTAGAATTCCCCGAGAGGAAAAAGGCTTTCAGCTCCCACATAAGCACTAAGGCAAACAAATCATCAAATATAGGACTGCCTTTATCTAACTTGACAAGAAAACATAAAGAACTTGCACCCGAGCTTACATATGGTCCAGATTATTCCCTTTCTTTCTCTAGTAATCTGCTTTCCCCCCAAGGAATTTCTATATAGTCTTCTAGACTTAAGAATATTACACTGTGACTTGAGTCTCTCACATGCATAAAGAATTTAGAGATCACTAGAGAACCACTCATTATTTCTGGACTGTCACAGTCCTTATAACTCACAGTACCAGTAACAAGCAGTCACATTTTGTTGTTCCTCACCCCTGACTCTTGTATGATATAAGAACTTTTCCATTGCGTCCAGGAAGCTGATGTACTCAGACTGTTCTCGTTCCAGTATTTCCTCCTCTGAACCCAGGGCTTTTGATCCCGGAGCTTACTCACTGTTCTGATATTGCCTCTATCTAGTGAAATTGCTCCTGGTTCCTTAGAGAAGCCACATCAATGTATAGAACGCCTTTCAGGAGACTGAGTCCTTTTTAACTCCCTTGTAACTAAGATTGATCACTTTAATTATTTCACTATTCAGCTTATTATGTTTTTTTGTTTAAATTGTAATAAATATTTTCCTGATTTTGCTTATTTCACTTTGCATTTGATCAAATATGTCTTCCCATGTTCTCTGAATTCCTAAAAGTTACTATTTCCTATGGCACAATATTTTCCATTATATTAATGTACAATAATTTGTTTTTTTGTGCATCATTTATTTTTTCTCAATAGTATTTTATTTCATATTATATTATTTTTGGTGAGGCAATTGGGGTTAAGTGACTTGTCCAGGGTCACCCAGCTAGGCAGTGTTAAGTGACTGAGGTCAGATTTGAACTCAGGTCCTCCTGACTTCAGGGCTGGGGCTCTATCCACTACACCATCTAGCTGCCCCTAGTATTTTAGTTTTCCAAATACATGTAAAGATAGTTTTCAACATTCATTTTTGTAAGATTTTGTGTTCCAAGATTTTCTTTCTCCCTTCCTTACTGTCCCCTCCCCAAGACAACAGCAATCTGATATGTTAAATATGTGCAATCCTTTCAAACATATTTTCATATTTGTCATGTTGTACAAGAAAGACCAAGAGGTAAAAAAAATTACAACCATACAACCAAAAATGAAAATACTATGCTTCAATCCATATGCAGTATCCATAATTTTCCCTCTGGATGCAGATGGCATTTTCCGTCCCAAGTCTTAAATCATTGCATTGCTGAGAAGAGCCAAGTCCATCACAATTGATCATCTCATAATCTTGCTGTTAACTGTGTACAATGTTCCCCTGGTTCTGCTTATTTCACTCTGCTTCAGTTTAAAGTTTTTTTTCAGACTTTTCTTAAATCAGCCTGTTCACCATTTCCTATACACCAATAATATTCCACCATTCCCAAAAAGTTATCAACCTGTGCATACCCTTTGATCCAACAGTGTTTCTACTGGGCCTGAATCCCAAAGATATCTTAAAGGAGGGAAAGGGACCCACATGTGCAAAAATAGTTGTGGCAGCCCTTTTTGTAGTGATAAAGAATTGGAAACTGAGTGAATGCCATTGGAGAATGGTTGAATAAGTTATGGCGTATGAATGTTATGGAATATTATTGTTCTATAAGAAATGATCAGCAGGATAATTTCAGAAGGTCCTGGAAAGACTTACATGGACTGAGACTAAGTGAAGTGAGTAGAACCAAGAGAACATCGTACACAGCAACAACAAGATTATGTGATGATCAATTCTAATGCACGTAGCTCTTTTAAAAAATGAGGTGATTCAAGCCAATTCTAGTGAACTTGTGATGGAGAGAGTCACCTGTGTCCAAAGGGAGGACTGTTGGGACCAACCCACATAACATAGTTTCTTGCACCTTTTTTATGGTTGTTCACTTGCTTTTTATTTTCTTTCTCATTTTTCCTTTCTAATCTAATTTTTCTTTGCAGCATGATATATGTGGAAATATGTATAGAAAGTACATGTTCAACACATACTGGACTGCTTGCTGTCTAGGGGAGGGGGTGTGGAAGGGAGGAAGAAACATTTGAATACAGGGTTTTGCAGGGATGGATGTTAAGAACTATCTGAATATATTTTAAAATCAAAAGTGATTGTTTAAAAATAATATTCCATTACATATTCCATAACTTGTTTAGCCATTCCTCAACTGATGGTCTTCCACATAGTTTCCAGTTCCTTGCCTCTACAAAAAAAGCTGCTATAAACATCTTTGCACATATAGGTCCTTTCCCTTTCAATTTTATGATCTCTTTGGGATACAGTCCTGATAGTGATACTACTGATCAAAGAGTAATCACAGTTTTAAAGCTCTTTGGACATAGTTTTAAATTGCTCTCCAGAATAGTTGGATCATTTCACAACTCCACAAACAGTGTCCCAGTTTTCCCACATCCCCTCCAACATTTATCATTATCTTTTCCTGTCATTTTAGCTAATCTGAGAGGTGTGCAGTTGTACCATTGTTTAGCCATTCTCCAGTTTATAGATATTGATTTTGTTTCTATTTTTTGCTACTATGAAAGTATGATTATGAATATTTTGCTATATGCAGGACATTTCTTTCTGTTTTTGACTTCGGAGTATATACCTAATATAGCCGAAAAATTCAAATTGGCTATGAATCATTCACCAATCATCATTAAAGTATTGTTAATAGAACAACTAGCTGTACCCTAGACAAGAAAAAGAATTTAAGGACTCAGCATTATTAAAGAAGTCTCACACATGGCCAAGGAGATATCATTAATGCCAGAACAAAGAAAAGTATGGGTGAGGCAAGGACTCAGGAGAAGACTTAGGCCATCTACTATATAAACCTTTCTAATGTACCTCCATCATTCTGACTTTCAGTGAAGGTACTTTGGGAAGTGCCTGCAAGTCAATACAATATGTACTAATCGTCAGTCACCACTTTTCATTGCTTGGTTTTCTTGTAGGTGTTCCAGAACACATCAGAGAAAGAATTGCAGTCACCAGGTATTATCACCAAGTATTACCTTTCTTAGATTCCATTTAGGGATTTGACTGTCATTATTTCATCTTTCTTCCAATTCTAGTCTCTTTTTCTGTGATCTCAAACCTTCAGGGAAATGCACTTTGATCTTCTTACAAAAAGATTAAGCATTCCAGACTTAAATTATTTTACATTGTAAGGTCCTCTGGGGTTTAAAGTGGATCAGGATGATTCTGTCTATACAGAGTATAGTAGAGAGTTGAATGCAACTGAACATTTAATCAATGCCTTTTGATAGTATCTCCCTGCCTAGCCTTCATTGCACTCAGCCTGCCTCAAACAGCAAAAAAAAAATTTAAATATTTCTTTAATCAGTTCTCTTTTTCTCTAGCTTTTCTTTTCACCTGAAGCCACTTGGCTTTCTAACTCTGTTCCTACTTTCCCACCTTCAGTAAAATAATCTGCTTATAACCTACTTTAAAATTAATCTTGCCCCTATTTTTCTACTTCAAGGCTCCCTGAAGAGGCTGATCTAACCTTGTCACCATTCCTGAATTCCATTTCATTCCCCAAATGCTAGGTATCTCCAGGAGAATTTGGTTCTCAGTCCAATTCTGGCCTCCAAAGTTACATTCCACTCCTATGGTAGTCTTGACACATTGAATTGAAGAGGGAATGGTATAGGGACTACTGTAGAAAACTACAAACTAGGGAAGATTGGGATCTAGCAGGCTCTTCATTGCATTCTTAGTGAAAATAATGCTAGTTCTGGAGTCTCGGAAAAAGCTTCCTTAAATCTGGTTCTATCTGGCAAGAAACTGGAAACTGAATGGATGCCTATCAGTTGGAGAATGGCTGAATAAGTTATGGCATATGAATGTTATGGAATATTATTGTTCTATAAGAAATGACCATCAGGATAATTTCAGAGAGGCCTGGAGGGACTTACATGGTTTGATGCTAAGTGAAATGAGCAGAACCAGGAGATCATTATACACGGCAACAACAAGACTATGTAATGATCAACTGTGATGGACACAGATCTCTTGAACAATGAGATGATTCAAACCAGTTCCACTTGTTCAGTGAGGAAGAGAGTCATCTACACCCAGAGAGAGGGCTGTGAAAACCGAGTGTGGTTCATAACACAACATTTTCACTCCTTTTGTTGTTGTTTGCTTGCATTTTATTTTGCTTCTCTTTTTTCTGGTGCAGCACGATAATTGTATAAATATGTATACATATATTGGATTTAATATATATTTCTATAATGTTTAACATATATTGAACTACTTGTCATCTAGGGAAGGATGTGGAGAAAGGAGGGAAAATTAGAACATAGGGTTTTGCAAGGACTAATGTTGAAGAATTGTCCATGCATATATTTTGAAAAATAAAAAGCTTTAATTAAAAAAAAAAGGGAAAAAATCTGGTTCTACTTATGTAACTCTGGGTAAGTCAATCACTTCCTCTCATTGGGACTTAGTTTCTCCAGCTGTGAAAAAGAAAGTGGACTAGAAGAAATCTAAAGATACCTTCTCTCTTTAATTTCTATGATCTTGGGCAGATGTTTTCTTTTAAATTTTTTCATAGCACTTTTTGTCTAAATCATTCATACCATGAACTTTCACAGACTGAAGATATAATAGATGGAGATGCTCCTTCCATTGCTGATCAAAATCTATCCACATCTTTTCTTTTTGCCTGAATCATGACTAGAAACTCTTCCCTCAGTGTATTAGAAGTGCTGCTCTAGGTCTTTTATATTATAAAATATCAATAAAGCATTCGGGCTTTCCTTTGCTTTTACTCCATGATCGGCCTGCCTCAGAACTTCACACCTCTCAGATTGGCTAAGATGACAGGAAAAGATAATGATAAGTATTGGAGGGGATATGGGAGCATATAGCACCAGCTTTATCAAAATGTCATGAGGACCAAATGATGTTACATGTGTAAAGTGCTCTAGAAACCTTTAAAATTATATAAAAGCTAGTTATTATTATTATTATTATTGTCATTTTTAAGTAGAAGAATATTAGCATTGAAAAGATAAATTCTTGTTACAGAAAACAATTTGGGATTGTTGAAAGTACTATACATATCCTCAAATGTGGTCTATCTGTATAATTTTAGTTCCAGTTCATAGTCTACCTGTAGTGTCCTGATGGACCGGTTAATGGAGGTATAAAATGGATAAAAGGCATCTATCTGATGACATATTCTGCTAGGTAATTGTAGTTATCTCTTTACGTGCCTAATTTCCTTATCTGCATTATAAACATCTTGGGGACAGAAGCCATACACCTTCTCTATATTCCCCTTACTTCCTAGCAAAGTATCTTGCCAACAGCGTGCACCTAATACATATTTGTTGCTTTGATTTTGGTTTGCCATGGTTGAAAGAAAGTGGAAAGTCCATTGAATTAGGAGACGATTCAACAAATATTTGTTATTATTAATAGTATTCATGTATCACTTTGATTTATAAAACACAAACTGTGATTCTCATAATCCTGGATTGTATTATTTTTTACATGGGAAAATTGAGAAACAGAGAGAGTAAATGGGTTGCCCAGGGTCATATACTAGCTGAGGTTGGATTTGAGTTCAGATGTTCCTGATACCAGGTGTAGTACTCTGTGTACTATGGTGCTACACAGCTACCTGTTCAATACTTCTTATTCAAAAGTTACTGTACTGGGTGCTGGAAGTACATCAAGGATCTGTGATTTCATCAATAAAGAAAAGTCTTTCACCAATACAGATTACAGCCTCCCTGTAACTTAGTAGACAGATCAAGGTTTGGAGAAGTTAAATAACTTGCCTATGGTCATAGAACTAGTAACATTCAGCAAATCTAGATCTTCCTGACAAGTCCAAAGTTCTATCCACCATACCACATTGCCTTTCAGAGGCCAGGGATATGAAGTAAAAAATGTATCTCAAATTTAGTTATCACTTCTAATCACACCTATAAAACAGCTGCATTAAAAAAATCTTTTTTATATTTCATCATGCTGTCCCATGACTCCCAAAGGCTGTGCCAGCGGACACAATCTCTGACACATTCTACCCAGCTGGAAAGGCTCTGGGTTCTCACATAATGATGGATTGTTTGTCTTTTTTCCAAGTCCAGCTAAGTGCTGAGAGACCTATCCAGCACTGTTGGCCACAGCATTTTTTTGGTCATGGAAACCTTGGATAGGAAAAGTATTGGATTTAGAATCTAAGAACCCACATTTCAGCTCTGTAGTAACTATATGACTTTACTGCTCTGGGCCTCAGTTAATTTATCTGTAAAATGTGGAGGCTGAATCTCTAAGGTCTTTGATAGTTTCAAATCTTTGATCCTGTGAAATAATCCTTAACCTTTCATATTACTGGTGTGACCTGAGATGTTATTTACTGCCTGAATTTCCTCATCTGTCAAATGGAGATAAAGGCTTCACATGGAGACTTGATCTCACAGTTATTGTCAAATTACAATGAGGTAAAAGCAGTCAAGTATTTGGTAAACTATAAAATGTAACAGAAGGCAGAGCCAAAAATAGCATGGGGTGACTAGAGCTGTGTCCCAGGTGGCAATCCTTGAAGGTAAAGCATGCTTCTTCTTTCTGGTTTAGTACTGGTTGTGCCACTGGACTATATACTTGACTGACCCAGACTGAGAAACTCCAGGGCCTTGTGACATTTTCTTTCCCAGGCCCAGTTTTCTCTAGAGTTGATTGCCCTAAAAGACTGCCTAGCTTGGGGACCCTTTTGGGGGATACCTGGGATCCTCAGTTGGATTAGTGCTGAAAGTAGCATGGGTCAGCCACTTCCCCTTCTCGCTTCAACCCACAGTAATCTTGGCTCTATCTCTCTCAAATTGATTCTCCTAAAAGTGTCTCCTAACTCAACAAATCTAAAACAGAACTCATTGTCTTTCCTTACTCCCCAGTTCCCAACTTTCTTATTACTTACAAAAGTGTCATCATCTTTCTAGTAATGCAAGCTTTCAATCTGAGTTTTTTACCTTGATTTCTCATTTGCACTCACCCCACATATGCCTTCTGTTTTCTTCCTCCCAATAGTATTTTATTTTCCCCAATACATGTAAAGATACTTTTCAATATTCATTTTTGTAAAACTTTGTGCCCTAAATTTTTCTCCTTCCTTCCCTTCTCTTTCCCCTCCCAAGACAGTAAGTAATCTGATATAGGTTAAATATGTGCAGTCCTTTTAAACAAATTTCCATGTTTGACAAGTTGTATATATTCTGTTTTCAAATTTTGTTCTTTCTACCTCTGCAGCTTTCTCTTCACTCACACAGACACTGCTCTTCTATAGTCACTTGTCAATTTATGCCTGGATATTTCTACCTTCTCCAGTCCAGTCCATCCAATAGTTGCCAAAATTAAATTGTTCTAAAATCATGGTTGTGACCATGTCACTCTTTGTTTAATAAACTTCAATGGATCTCTACTATCTTTAGGGTCAAAAATAAATTGTTTGACAATTATAATCTGGGTATTTCCTACCTCTCTAGTCTTCTCCTTCATATAGGCTGACTTATACTGTTCCTCCATCTTCTTCCTCTATGTCTGACATGCTCTTTTTCCTCAGTTCTGTCTTTGGGCTTTCTTTCATTCTTTCAAGGATTAGGTCAAATTCAGTCAAATTCAGCAGATTTTTCTTAGTGTCCACTCTTCAGTTGCTTGTGTCTTAATTTTGAGATTTTTGTCCATTTACATTGTATTTGTCTTATATGCATGGGGGGGGCGGTATATGTATTCTCTTGTATGTCTCTAAAGATTGTTGAAATGCAGCTCTCAGGGAGGCATGAATTTTTGAAATATTACCTCCTCCTCAAAGAGAAACTTGCTTTCTGACTGAACAGGGACAGGGGAAGAGGCCATGAAGCTGACCAATTTGGCCTCTTCTGAGAGAGAATGGGGTGCTGGTCTAGAATTATAGATGTCTCCTCCACTAATTACTGTTCATTGAAGAAAATGCTTATTTACTTATTTATTCATTTTTTAAAAATTCAAGTCATTTTGCAGGCTTCCTCTAAAAGGGAAGGTGTACTTCAATCTTATGCATAAAAGCTTGACTCCTTCCCATTAAATGCTAGTGACACAAAAATCCATTAAAATGATTAGTAGCAAGAAAACACATTTATCCTTGCAAACAAAAATCAGAGAAGCTCTATAAATTACAATATATGCGAAGATATACAGAATGAATAATTTCTTCCACTGGGATATCTTAATTAGATAAATAGTCTTTGATCTCATCTAAGGAGAAATGACCTAAATTCTTTAAGAAGGCAAGCTGGAAATCAAGGACATATTGAGGGACTGACTTTCCTCTATATGTCTGCTTTCCAAAATCTATTCTCTCTCTTATGAATATCTCCCTGAACAGTTTTTCCCTGTCTCTGTCTGTCTGTCTCTTTTACTCTCAAGTCCTTAGGTCAATACTATTTCTTACTATTCATTCAGTCATTTTCCAGTCATGTCCAGCTCTTCATGACTGCATTAGGGGCTTTCCTGGTAAAGAAACTGGAGTGTTTTGCCATTTCTTTTTCCAGCTCATTGTATAGATGAAAAAACTAAGGCAAATTGTGTTAAATGACTTGCTCAAGATCATTCAATTATTATGTGTCTGAGGTCAGATTTGAACTCAGTAAAATGACTTTCTGACTACCGCCTGATGCTTGCTCTGTTCATTATGGCACTTCCAGGTTGACTCTCCATCTAGAATGAGAGTTCTTTGAATGGTTTGCCTTTCTTTGTATCCTCAGGATTTAGCACAGTGTTTTGCACATAGTGAGTGCTTAATAAATGCTTGCCTTCCTTGTCCCCACTTTCCTTCCATCTTCTGGTGCTCCCTGAAATGTGGCTTTTTCCTGAAGATGCCAAAGCTGACTATTTACTCCTGTCACTTGTGATGACAAAAAGAGCCAGGAGTTAGTAGATTACTTATTCCTCATAGCTCTTCCCTCTGGCCGGGTCACTTAGAAACCCACCTCTCGTTTCTTTAGAGTTTTCTAGATTGTGCCATTGTGGATAACCAGGTCACTTTCTCCCCTTTTCAAAATGTTTATTATCTGGTTGAGTCTTTTTCCCTATCTTACCTGTTATCCCTCTCCTAGTTTCTCAATCTACTCAACTTCCATGATTTTGGTTTCCAGGCTTTCTGAACCATAGATAGAAATAGTCGTGTCTCAACACTCTGGCCCATTGCTCCACTGAATTTGCTCTAAGTACTGGTTTTTGAGCTGTGGTTCTGATAAAAAGTGATTTTACTCTTGTTGCTATTACACTAAAGAATAGGAGGATATTACATAGAAAACTTTAAAGTTATTCTTTCTGCTGTATTCATTGCCAGAAGGTATTTACTTATCCAGCAGCTAAACAGATTAAGAAGGGACACTCTTATCCTCATTGATCTCGTGATAATAAAGAAAGCCACTGGCTATTGTCCTGTATTCTCTTGAGGCAGAAGAATTTATTATATCTTTTTTAGAGATGACTTCCTCATTGAAATGTTGTGATAGGATCAGGTGATGGAATCAGGATCAAAGTTCACTGTCTCTGAAATACTGGCCATTTTCCCATCTAAATCATAACAATGTCATTGTGTGGCAGGGCATTATAATGGATGTAGGAATTGGAAACAAGAAATACTTGTTCTTAGTTCCATCTCTGACACTTTCTAGTGACCATGTGCACTAAGTAATTTAGTTTCTCTGATCCTCAATTTCTTCATTTGTAAAATAGGTTAATAATACTTATAAAACCTATCTTACAGGAGCAAATGAGAGTTACATATATTATATAAATACATATTATAAATGTATACATGTATGTATACATACCTGCATGTATAATTATATGCAATATACATTCTTTGGTAAATATTATAGTATTGCATAATTATAATCATCATTATCATGCCAGAGGACACATATACCTTAGTTTTTGTTTCATGAAAAGTCCTGAATTTGACAGATTTTAAAGATAAAATTTTCTAAATGTTCTTTAAAACTTTTAGAAGAGTAGCTTCAACAGTGCCAGTTTGTCTTCCAATGCCTTTGGAAGAGGAACTAGACTTTTCCCATGTGGCTTCAGGGAAGAAAACTGAAGCTGAGAGTTTGTAAGATCCCAGAAAACAGATTTTGCCTCATACGATCATGGGCTTAGAAATGTTTATTTCTGTTTCTATTGACCCCATAAAACAATAACAATTAATGTGTACAGCTTATATACACACACATCATACAGAAATGTGTTGTGGCCAAAATTGTGTAGCCAACTCATGTGCAGTTTTAGCGTAGCACATTCATAGCTTGTACTGCTATTAACTTTGCTTCTGGAAAATTAATGGTTTGTTTATTGAACCCATATAATTTTGTGTTCTCCAACTATGATTTGGTCTTGTATACTGTTAATCAGCTTTACTACTCATTTCTTTTGGACTTCATGGCTCACTCTCAACATTCATCTTTTTCCTTAAGCTCCTAGGACCTTTGTCTCTAACCTTAAGCTTTCAATCACGCACAGTCTTTGTTATTTTTTAATTGCAATGCATCCAAAAAAAGTGAAGAAACATGTCATATAAAGATGAGTAGAAGAAACTAGGAATGTTTAGTCTGGAAAAGAAAAAAAAATCCAGGAGATGTTATTATTTAAGTCTTCTAGTATTTGGTATGGAAGAAGGATTAGGCTTCTGCATGGCTCCAAGGGAGAGATTTAAGACTACAAACTTTTGACAGAACTTAATTAGAGTTATCCAGAAATGGAATGCTTCATAAAGGAATGAGTTTCTTATTACTGGAGATGTTTAAGAAGAGACCAAGTAACCATTTAAGAATTTCTTGCTTAAGACAGTTTTTGGACTGATGACATCTGGGATTCCTTGCAGCTCAACCTTTCTGTGACTGAGACTATTCATTGTGAGTTTCCCCAACTTTCTCCCTTGTTACCTTAACATAACTTTTTCTCTGTGTCTCCTTTTTTCCTTCATAATTGAAGGAGGGGTATCTTAGTCCTCGGTAAATCTAACTAGGAACGCTAGACTTTGGATTCTATTACATCATCCAAAGAATTGTGTTCTTCTTTTTGTGACTCTCTGTCTCTGTCTCTCCCATTTTTAATCTTTCCCACTCTAACCTACACTGTTCTCTTCAATCTTAATCCTTTTCTAAGTTGCAGCTTATATTTTTTCCTTCTTTTTTATAATTCACATTTTCAAAGGATTGTGATGTTATGGTCTCTTTTCTGGGAGGTTCCTTTACTACAAGATGCTAATGTAGATTCAGAACACCATTCTCAAGCACTAATCTATCCAAAAAATCTGAGGTCAGTTTTTGCAAGTGGCTGTTATATTGACTAGCACTGAACTCACTCCTAGAGCCTTTCACCCCTACTCAGCACAGACACCTACCAACTAGCTGACTCTCATCAGGCAGGGATCTACATTCTCCCAGGAACACAAAAGACAAGATGTGGTTTTTTTTCCCACTTAGAAGGAATCAAATTCTCACAAGCAGAGTGAAAATGATGGGATCGAACTCTGGATGCTGAAGTATTAGGGTTGCTCAGTAATTGCATGTGATACAAATTCACATGAGATATCTAACTCTGATTCAATCTTAATCCTTTTCTAAGTTGCAGCTTATATTTTTTCCTTCTTTTTTATAATTCACATTTTCAAAGGACTGTGATGTTATCGTCTCTTTTCTGGGAGGTTCCTTTACTACAAGATGCTAATGTAGATTCTTCAAATAACATCTCAGAAAGACAAAGAAGCATTTTACAACACACCCTGCCAGGCTGCTTCTAGTGGGAAGGGCAGATGCCCTGTGGGTTTGCTTGTGGCTCTGGGATATAGGGGAGCTTCATAATTACAGTATATCCAAAATACTTGAGAATCTTTATAGTGTGTGACAGGCTTGTGACAGATCCAAGTTGTGAGTTTTATTGGAAAAGGCTGTTGGATTTGGCCAAAAGGTATACAGATAGCTAGCTATACAGAGTGATGGTAGATTTTATGTTAAATTGTTTTAAATTAATAACAAATTATTTTTCTCCTTCATTGGAAGAAAAAGAAAACTCTAATAAGTATGTATAATTAAGCAAAACAATTTCTTGCATTGGCCATGTCCAAAATATATGTCTCATTTTGCATCTAGAGACCATTATTTCTTTTTTTTTTCAGGAGGTAGGAAATATACTTCATCATCAGTCCTCTGGAAATGTGATTGGTCATTGAATTTATTACAATCTTTTACAATTTTTGTCCTTTATGTGAAGTGATGCAAAGAAAAATGAGTATAATGAGGAGAACATTGTAAATAACAGCAGCAT
Organism: Antechinus flavipes; assembly: GCF_016432865.1. Lineage (NCBI taxonomy): Eukaryota > Metazoa > Chordata > Mammalia > Dasyuromorphia > Dasyuridae > Antechinus > Antechinus flavipes. The sequence continues at coordinate 57,601,185 of NC_067398.1, read as the reverse complement.
TGTGGGATGGTCAATTATGATTGACTTAGTTCTTCTTAGCACTACAATAATCCAAGAAAATTACAAAAAACTCATGTTGGAAAATACTATCTGCATCCAGAGAAAGAATTATGGATTCTAAGTGCGAATCTAAGCATATTTTCATTTTATTATTTTTTCATGTTTTTTTTTTTTTTTGGCCTGTTTTTTCTTTTACAGTGTGACTGACATGGTAATATATTTTACATGATTGTACCTATATAATCTATATTAAATTGCTTATCATCTAAGGGAGTGAGGGAGTGGAGGAAAAAATTTGAAACTCAAAAATTTTAAAAATGAATGTTAGAAATTGTCTTTAAAATGTTATTTTAAAAATTAATCATCAGAGAAAAAATAAAAAAATAGATCTTTACAATGTTTTTATTGTATAAGTTTTTCTCCTGATTCTGCTACTTCTCTCTAAAAAGAATATTCTAAGAATATGAAGGTATTTCTGAAATTATCTGTTTTCTCATTTATATCACAGTAGTAATCCATTATATGCATATACCATAAATTGTTGAGCCACTCCCCAATTGATGAGCACCCCTTTGTTTCCAGTTCTTTGTCATCACAAAAAAGCAGGTATTAATGTTTTTGGTTCATGTGAATTCTTTCCCTCTTTTTTTTTTTTTAATTTCTTTTGGGTAGAATTATGTGTGTATAAGGCAGATTGTAGGAAGTTAAGCACTGGGTAGACAAGAGATGGGAAGTATAGAGACCATAAGATTGAGGAATTTTAATAGTGAAAGAAAGCTACTGCTTAGAAACAGGGAAGCTGGAAACACAGTGTCTTGTACATAGTAGATTCTCAGCCATAACCTCATAATCATTTTGTTCATTCTGTTTGTATTTGCTATGCTTGAAAAGTTTTGGAAGAAGTTATGAATTCCTTGAAATAGTTGGTAGGAAAGTCCTTTTAAAATTATAGAATACTATGACAAAGAAGGGTTATTGCAATTATGATTTGGGGGCCATACTTGGAATTTTACAGGCTTAGAGAATTCTCAGGGAAGAAAATTGCAGATCTGTCCCTGCTCTTTATATTCTAATCTGAGAGGACTATTCTCCAAATGTGAAACCCTTGGTTTCCTAAGGACCTTTCATGGGATCCTCAAGGTTAAAACTATTTTCATAATAATACTGACATATTATTTGCTTTTTAAAATATCTTCCTTTTCCAGTTACATATTTGTGTGAAACAAGATTTTCTTCCTATATTTCAATCCAAACACCATCATGACAGACTGAAGGCTGAAGCAGACTTGAAAATTCATCTGTCTTCGAGTAAGCCTGTTTTCTTGAATCCAACTTACTGGTTGACAAGCCAGACATTAAAGAGAGTTGCAAAAATATGTAAAACAACACCATTCTTCTCACTATTTTTTTTGTTTCAAAAAAGTTATTTTCCTCCAAATTATGTTAACATACAGGAGGCTTAAAAAGAATATTCTAAGAATATGAAGGTATTTCTGAAATTATCTGTTTTCTCATTTATATCACAGTAGTAATCCATTATATGCATATACCATAAATTGTTGAGCCACTCCCCAATTGATGAGCACCCCTTTGTTTCCAGTTCTTTGTCATCACAAAAAAGCAGGTATTAATGTTTTTGGTTCATGTGAATTCTTTCCCTCTTTTTTTTTTTTAATTTCTTTTGGGTAGAATTATGTGTGTATAAGGCAGATTGTAGGAAGTTAAGCACTGGGTAGACAAGAGATGGGAAGTATAGAGACCATAAGATTGAGGAATTTTAATAGTGAAAGAAAGCTACTGCTTAGAAACAGGGAAGCTGGAAACACAGTGTCTTGTACATAGTAGATTCTCAGCCATAACCTCATAATCATTTTGTTCATTCTGTTTGTATTTGCTATGCTTGAAAAGTTTTGGAAGAAGTTATGAATTCCTTGAAATAGTTGGTAGGAAAGTCCTTTTAAAATTATAGAATACTATGACAAAGAAGGGTTATTGCAATTATGATTTGGGGGCCATACTTGGAATTTTACAGGCTTAGAGAATTCTCAGGGAAGAAAATTGCAGATCTGTCCCTGCTCTTTATATTCTAATCTGAGAGGACTATTCTCCAAATGTGAAACCCTTGGTTTCCTAAGGACCTTTCATGGGATCCTCAAGGTTAAAACTATTTTCATAATAATACTGACATATTATTTGCTTTTTAAAATATCTTCCTTTTCCAGTTACATATTTGTGTGAAACAAGATTTTCTTCCTATATTTCAATCCAAACACCATCATGACAGACTGAAGGCTGAAGCAGACTTGAAAATTCATCTGTCTTCGAGTAAGCCTGTTTTCTTGAATCCAACTTACTGGTTGACAAGCCAGACATTAAAGAGAGTTGCAAAAATATGTAAAACAACACCATTCTTCTCACTATTTTTTTTGTTTCAAAAAAGTTATTTTCCTCCAAATTATGTTAACATACAGGAGGCTTAAAATCATTATTTTAAGTGAATTAATTTGTTACAAAATATTTGTTTTAATTTGTTATTGTTGTTTAGTCATTTCAATCATATCTGATTCTTTGTGACCCCATTTGAGATTTTCTTGTCAAAGATGCTGGAGGGGTTTGCCATTTACTTCTCCAGCTTATCTTACAGATGAGGAAACTGAGGCAAACAAGGTTAAGTGACCAGGATCACACATCTAATAAATACTTGAATCTAGATTTGTATCAAAGGCTTTCTGACGCTAGGACTGGTGCTCTATCCACTATTTTGTCACTTAGCTGCCCTAATTTCGTAACAGTAAATATTAATAAATAAATATAATTTATATCAACAAAAGTTCTTTGGGGTCCTCAATTTTGGTATCTGAGAGGGGCAGGTAAGCTACTAGTAAATTATTAGCTGTGTAAGCCTGAACAAGTCACTTAACTCCAATTGTCCTGCCTTTTCCACCCAAAAAAGTGATACTAAGATCCTCTGTCTTAGAGAGTTGTTTGAACGGGATACATAGCCAGTATTGTTTCAAAAGCAGGACCTAATGCAGGCTTTTCTGACTCCAAAGTGGGCTCTCCATCTATTCTGCCATGTTGTTTTTCCATTATAATACTCAAGAAAAGGAGTATATTAAATAGAAAACTAAAGGTTAATGTCCCTACTATATTTAGCATAGACCAGGCATTTATTATTGTTACCAAAGGGACCTCCCTTCACTCTACTCCTCTTTAACCCACACAGACATTCCTAAAGATTTCTGTAACAGCATAGGAAAGCATCTGCTGCTGCCAGTTGATGCTTTGTCCTTATTTGAAGCATGAGAATTAATTAGATGTCTTTTGGAAGTTTAGGCCACTGAGATCCTTTGATAGAAAATATAGTAATGAGTTTAAAATAGGGATTCAAACTCACTTTCTCTGAAATTTTAGTTTTCTATCCTTTAAGTCCCATATACTTTTTCACTTTTGTGAAGACAAGTCATGTTAATATATCATAAAGTTATATGGAATATTATATGAAATATAAATATATGACATGAAATTTATGATTTCAGAGGTCACATAGATTTAAATCAGTCAACAAGATTATTAAGTACTAACTATGTTCAAGGCTCCGTGCTACTTCTGGGGATTCAAAGAAAGACAAAAGCATGGTCCCTGTCCTCAATGAGCCCCCACTGTAGTATGGGAGACAATAAGTAAATAAGTTTTCGAGATCCAGGCAAGATCTATATAAATAGAAGGGAGATGATTGCACAAAAAAGGTGGGGAGGGAGAGACTGGAAAAGACCTGCTGCAAAAAATGGGATCTGAGCTAAACCCTGAAGAAAGCCAGGAGTCAGATGAAGAGGAAAGGCGTTGTGGTCATGGGTGCCAGCCAGACAAGGTCCCAGAACTGGGAAATGGGAGGGTTGTGTGTGTGAGAGAGCAAGAAGTCCAGTGCAACTGAATTATAGAATGCATGAAGTAGAGCAAAGTACAAGACTGCAAAAGTAGAGCCAGTTTGTGGAGGTTTTTAAAATCCAAACAGAAGATTTCCTATTTGATCCTGGAGATGTAGAGCGCCACTGGAATTTAATAAATAGGGAGGTTAGATCTGTGAGTTAAGAAAATCACTTAGGCTGAGTGGAGAAGGATGGATTGAAGTGGGGAAAGACCTGAGGCAGAGAAAACATCAGAAAGCTTTATCAACAGTCTCTGACTCAAGTCCAGGAGAACTTTCAGTTTATGATCGGTTTGACAGTTTCTGGAGGAGGACTTTTTCATTTATCTCTAGAACATTCAGAAAAACAGCTTCAGAAACAGCAGTCTTTCTACTCTGTGCCCAACGCTGCTCTCAAAGTAGTGAAAATAGGTGACAGCAAAGCTAATTTTTTTCTGTTTCTTGCAGACACAATAACAATTCATAAATATATGCTTATAAACCATATACATGGGTACATACCGTATATAGATGCATTGTTAAGTTTAAAATTTGGCAGCCAGCTAAAAGCCCGCTGAAAATAGCATATTCATAACTTTTGGTTACATCGATCTTATATTTGCAAACTAATGGTTTGTTTGTTGAAGAGATATACACTTAGAGCTTTTAAGGAGAATGTTCTGTTGTTTTTATTGCTATGCTATTTCATTAATTACTTTTGCTTTGAACTGTGTGTTCTTTGACTAAACAGGTAAAGTAAATACATCAATGGAGAGAATTCTAAGCAAGAAAAAAAAAAGAAAGAAATATACTTTTATGCATTCATGTGTTGATTTGGCCCTCTTTTTTTAAAACATTCTCACCACTAATCCCTTATGGACTTCTTGGCTCATTCCCCAAACTTCTCTTTCTTATATTCTCTATATTGATATTCTCCTTTCCCATCTTTCCATGTCTCCATTTGCAAGTAAAGGATTCAGTATCATATTTGATTAAAAGGATTGAGGCCAGTAACTAAAAAGACTTCCCCCCATGCTTCCCTTTGCTATATCAACATAATTTTGTTACTTGTTCTATCCTTTCATCCTTTCCTTCAGTCTCAGAGGAAGAGATATCACTGAATCCTAAAAGCATAAATTATTGTTGAATAATCTGGGCCAGGGCTTCTTAAACTTTTCCCATTCATGACCCCGTTTCATCTGAGAAATTTTTACACAATCCCACAATGCAGACCAATCAAACATTTACAGATAATAAATCATAAAGAAATTTATTTTAAAACAATTCTTTGCTATACATATAACTTTACCATTTGTTAAACATGAAAGCAAATGTGCATACTAAAGAGATAGATATTCTTGCTTATTTTTACATAAAAAATTAAATCTTGGTAGAATATTTAATACTTTTTGTTGTTGTCAAATTGTTTACAACCCTTACTTTGTTACATAACCCCATATAGGACCCTGTGTGGGTCATATGGGACCCATAGTTTAAGAAGTTTTTCATCTAGGCTGGATGAATAAATCCCCTCTATAGTATCCTGGAAAAGTGACCATCCAACCTTTACTTAACCCATGCAATGATGGGAAACCCACCCCCTTGTCAGGCAAACCAAAGCATTTTTGGAAAATAGAAATTGTTATTTTGGAGTGCCTCAGAAGAAGAGAAAAACCTGTTTTCTGTCCTTTGGTTCTAATCCTCCCCTGTCACCAAGTAGAATATGTTATCTTCTGAGAGTCTTCTCTTGACTATACAGCTCTAATAACTTGAACCAATCTGTAACTGATTTTTTTTAGCCCTTCCACTATTCTAACCACTGGCACTATCCCAGTTTTTCAGTATCCCTCTGAAAATGTAGAATTCAAAACTGAACACAGTACTCCAGAGGAGATGAGAAGAAAATTTCTGAGGAGCACGGTTGGATACAGTAAGAAAGAGGCTGCTCATACTTTTAGTAGGAGAGCTTTTTAAATAGCTTTTTAAGATTATAAACTAGATTGTATCAAGTTAATTCAGGAGGGGAAAAAAACCTTATTGACCTAACCATCTATTTGCAAGACACTGTGTATGGGAATGGATAGATAGCCAATGGACTCATTTAAGGGAAGCCCCAGAGTTGACAAGTTGAAAGAATGAGAGAAAGGTTAAAGAAAGAGATGGGGGAAAAAGATAGAGGGAGAAGAGTGTCAAGTGGATGATTCGAAAAAAGACATTTGAACATATTTGGAAATGGAAGAGAAGGAATTCCTTGGCTATGGAGTCAAGGGAAACTTGAGAGGAAGGGATATTTGTGAAATCGAAGCTCTAAATGATTTGATATCTTTCTCACCCTGAACCTAATATGTTTACAACTGCAGGGGTGTCAAGGGTGAGTAAACCAAGACAGCAAGATTATGGAGGACCCAAACTGAAAGGAGCCAAAGGGAAACTGTACTCTAATTCTCTTATTTTACAGTTAAAAAAAAAAAAAAAGCTGAAATCCATCAAGAGGCAAATGACTTGCTCAAGAACACACAGGGAGCAGATCCAGGATTTAAACTCATGTCCTCTAGTTTCTTTCTTTTTTTTTTTTTTTTTTTTTTTTTTTGTTCTTTCCACTGTGCTGAAAACCTTCTCTATTTGGTCACAGCATTGCATAACCTCAATGGGAAAGGAGCTCATTTAGCCCAACCTGTCCCTGATCAAGAATCCCTACACCAGCATCTGATCACTACCCGTGTGATCTTTGCCAATTCACTTAATTTTCACCACCTTGATTTTCCTCATGTAAAATGAGAAGAGGTTGGACTCTGCCTTCCAGCTCTAGTTTTTTTAATCTGTTCCAACAAATAATACTCTGTAATCCAGGGAAACCAGCTTCTTTGGTGTTCCTCCACACCACAGTCCATCCCCTTAACCCTAAATGTTTTCCCTCCTCATCTCCAGCCCTAGACATCCTTCAAGTCCCAGTTTACAATCACACTGTCTGCGTGAAACTTTTCAATCCCCCTTATTTTTCTTCTGTGATTATCTTCAAATTATTCTCTACATATCTTGTCTATTCAAAGTTGTTTGCATGCTGCTTCCTGCTGTAGACTGTGAGTTCCTTGAGAGCAGGAATTTTTTTTGAGGGGGGGGGGTAATTTGTTTTTTGTCTTTCTTTCTAGCCTCAGTGTCTGGCTCACTATGGGGGCTTAATAAATGCTTATCGACTTGTTTTGACTTGAATACTTACAATGAAGAGGAACTCACTACCTTATGAGCCCAAGAATGCCTAGGATGGTACATGAAGAGAGCCAACACTTCCAAGGGAAAGGTTTTGCCATCTAGTTTCTCATTCTCATCTGGGCAAGTAAGCAATAGCCACAGGAAGTGCCTTCAGACCCAACACATCTAGGCTCACCTTTATTCCTGGCCCATTACTCTCTTGGACAGCTCAAAATTCAAATTAAGATTGAATCGAAGTCAGCCTTTTGCCACCTTCCACCCACTGTGTCTGGTTCAAGTTTCTGCCTGGATACCTTCAGTGATGGGGAGTATGTTGTCATGAGATAACTTCTTGCATTATTAAGAGCCTGAGCTCTTTATTAGAAAGCTTTTCTTTGTATTGAGCCAAAACCAAGCCAGAGTCTTGTGACCTGTCATTATGGCTGTTGAATTTTCAATAATACAGAACAATACTAGAGGTACAGCAGCTAGGTCTCCAAATACTTGCTTTTGAATTAATGGAGGAAGGAAACATTGAAGGCAAGGTCAGACATAGCTAACACGTGCTTGGATCCATTCATGTCATGCCAGCTCATGTCTGTATCTGATGAAGGACATCAGTGACCCAAATTGAGCATTCACTGCTAGGTGCCAAGAATAGGGCATATGGTCTTCTGGGGCAGAGACTTTAAGCAGATTTTAGGTCTAGGAGACAGAGTTCTCCCAGAATAATGAGTACTGAAGAATGGCTACAATATCTGAACAAAGGTTTCCTTCTTTTCTTCCTTTTTTCCTTCCTTGTTTCTTCCTTCTCCCTTCTTCCCTCTTTGCCTCTTTTTTCTTCCTCTCTCCCTTTCTCCTTCCCTCCCTCTTTTTTTTTTTAGTATTTTTAATAGCTTTTTATTTACAAATTATATGTATGAGTAATTTTACAGCATTGACAATTGCCAAATGTTTCAATTTTTCCCCTCCTTCCCCCCATTCCCTCCCCTAGATGGCAGGATGACCAGTAGATGTTAAATATATTAGAGCATAAATTAGATACACAATAAGTATACATGACCAAACCATTATTTTGCTGTATAAAAAAAATCAGACTCTGAAATATTGTACAATTAGCCTGTGAAGGAAATCCAAAATGCAGGCAGGCAAAAATATAGGGATTGGGAATTCAATGTAATGGTTCTTAGTCATCTCCCAAAGTTCTTTCGCTGGGTATAGCTGGTTCAGTTCATTCCTGCTCCATTGAACTGATTTGGTTCATGTCATTGCTGAAGATGGTCAGGTCCATCAGAATTGATCATCATATAGTATTGTTGTTGAAGTACGACCTCCTGGCCCTGCTTGTTTCACTCAGCATCAATTCATGTAAGTCTCTCCAGGCCTCTCTGTATTCATCCTGTTGGTCATTTCTTACAGAACAATAATATTCCATAACATTCATATACCATAATTTATTCAGCCATTTTCCAAATGAGGGCCATCCACCCAGTTTCCAGTTTCTGGCCACTACAAAGAGGGCTGCCACAAACATTCGTGCACATACAAGTCCCTTTCCCTTCTTTATGATCTCTTTCCTCCCTCTCTTTCTCTCTTCTTTCTCTCTCCCTTCCTTCCTTCCTTCCTTCCTTCCTTCCTTCCTTCCTTCCTTCTTCCTTCCTTCCTTCCTCCTTCCTTCCTCCTTCCTTCCTTCTTCCTTCCTTCCTTCCTTCTTTCCTTCCTTCCTTCTTCCTTCCTTCCTTCTTTCCTTTCTTCCTTCTTTCCTTCCTTACCTCCCTCCTTTTCTTCCTTCCTTCTTCTCTTTCTTTTTTCTTCTTTCCTTGCTTCATTTTCTCTTTCTTGTTTTTTCTTCTTTTCTTTCTCCCTCCCTCCCTTCCCCCTTCCTTCCTTCCCTTCTCTCAAAGTAGAGTAAAATGTAAAATGGGAAGAAGAAAAAGATTCTCATTAATTGAAAACAAAATCTAATTAAAATAAAGGATAGTCACACTGCAATTAATGCATGGACTGTTTTTATAGAGAGAAAGAACTGTTGGCCACACATTGATCTGTCCACACACCCACATGTTCATTCATAGGCAATGGCCATCATCATTCACATCACCCAGTGCCCCAGCACAGGGCATGGCACAGAGCTGGAGGGGATGAAGGAAGGAAGGAATCGTTGAAAATTAGGTCAGCAGCATTCTTCCTACTAGCTTAGAAAAGGCAGTATGGGATGGAATAAAGCGCTGGCCTTGGAGTCAGGAAGCCCTGGGTAAAAACCCAGGTCTGATAATGCCAGCTGTGTATCCTTGAATAAAGCACTTAATCTCTCAATGTCCCAGGCAGTTCTCTAAGACTGCAGGTTGTGAAGCAGTTGTTGATCTGCATTTGGGAGAGGGATTTTCCTTACCATTTCACACTGAAAGTATGGGCTACTGCACCAGAGAAATTACAAATCCTTTTCAAAAACCGTGTGTGTGTGTGTGTGTGTGTGTGTGTGTGTGTGTGTGTGTGTGTGAAAGACATATTATTTTAGCATAGTAGAAATATTACCATTTTGGGAGCCAGAGTACCTGTGTTCAAATCCTAAAATGTGTCACCTTGGACTGATTTCTAGCCAGAGGTGTAACCATTGAACTGTGACCTGGGTTTTACCCGAGGGAGCCAAAATGCAGAGTTTAGTGATAGTATTAGTTCTGGTTCTGTGGACATAAACAACTAAGTTTAGGAAAGATATTTTGTTAAAACAGGAAATGAAATTCCATGGATAAGTGTCATCCTGGTTCTGCTTTTTCTCCACAGTCCCTCCCTGTCTCATGGAAACCAGAGGCCTGGAGTCTTTGAGTTCTCACCATGGGGCAGTGTCCTAGGGACAATTCTTCCTGTAGGATCTCATATTTTGAGGTTAAATATATTTTTCAATTCTCAAGTGAATTTCTATTAAAATTCAAGTTGAGAGTTTTTCTCATGGCATTTGCTTCAGGTACTAGAATAGTAAGCCATGGCTTTATCTTTGAGCCTCAGTTTCCTCACCTATAAAATTAAGGACTGAACTAAATTACTTCTAAAGCAATTTAAATGAAAGTAAAAGCTGATTTCTCAGGGATTCAGCATGATAACCATACGTTACTGAAATTATGGTTATTTACTCAGTCCAGAAGAAAAAATATCCTCAATTCTTTTGATTATAGAGACAAGTTGTCTTGCAGCTAGAACTATGGCTCAGTATAGACTTTTTCAGTTTTAAATTAACTGGGCCTTCAGGGATAAATTGTCACTCAGGTGGTCTGTTGAGACTAAAAAGATTGCACAAAAATAGCTTCTCACTTGCTTTGGATTTCTTCCTCTTAGAATTTAAAAATTCAAAAACCATCACACTTGCTTATGATATGAATAAAATTTTTTGTAGTTAACTCTGAAAGCAGTATGTTGCGGTGGAAAGAGTGCTGGATTTGAAATTAAAGAAAATTGGGTTCAAATCCTTCCTCTGGCAATCTGTGTGGCTTTGGCCAAGTAGCTCAATCTCTTTGGGCCTTCATTTCCTCATCTGCAAAAATGACAAGGCTCGACAAAATGGCTTTAAATTTCCTTTCAGCTTAAATCTGTGATCCTATGATCTCTTTTCCCCATCTAGGTTACAAATTCCTTGAAGGTTTCTTACCATTTTTTTGAATTGAATTGAATTTTTTGAATTCAATTTTGAATTGAATTGTAATTAGCATCAGTTTCCCAAAAAAGTACATTTAGTAATGAGATGCAACAGGACACTGCTCTTAGAATTGGGAAGATCTGGATTCAAATCTTATCTCAGATATTGACTGTGTGATCCTAGAAAAAGCACTTAATTTTTTCTATGTCTCAGTTTCCTGATGTAAAATGAAGGGATTGGACTTAGTGGTCTCTAACATCTCATCCAGGTCTAAATTCAGGATCCACTTTCCCCAATGCTCTCATTATCAGGATATCTGCAAACCAATGTTTTTTTAGACTACTGCCTTATTTACTTAAGTGGATGCTATGGTTCCGAGTCTATTCCTCATTGTTACATTTAAAATAGTAAATACAGGAAACAAGGAATTATATCAGTGAAGAAATTAGACAAGAGGAAGAGGCTAATTAAACAAAAGGAAGAAAGAAAAATAAATATGGGAGGCAATTTTTGAATGATTAGATTACAGAAAAATGTCTTGGTCATTTTCATTGAGTTTTGCATATCAAATATATTCTTACAGTACAGTTTCCCATTTGTTATAAGTAATTCTCTGTGTGGTGAAGATGTCATGTTCATATAAATATCTGCCTGAGCCTGAAGCCACAGAGAGGAAGAAGTATAATTTCAATGATAACTTAACAAGTATTTAATATGCACTCAATGCCAGGCTCTGTCCTAATTGCTGAGGATACAAAGAAAGGAAAAAAATGGTTCCTGGTCTCAGAGCTCATAGGTTAGTGGGAGAGACAACATGCAAATAATGGTATCATTTTCTTATTCTGTACCTTGGTTTCATGCATTTATAGACTGATATAAAGGATTTTAGAGTCCATTTAGACCCCCTCTTTATGTTATAGAGGATGAAATGTAGGGTGAGAGGATCAAATAGACAGCATTAAAGTAAGAATTGGAACCCAAATCCTTTAATTAAAAATCAAGTACCCTTTTTACAGAATATAATCAAAGAACTATCTCAATCTATTCTTTTAGTGTGTCTCAGGTTTTCCCATTAGAAACAAGACTTGGCTGGTACTTAGGCTTGTTCATAAAAGCCCTATTAACCCATAAGGTAGTTGAAATTGTATTAAGTATCCTGTCATTATCTTGTTGGTGGAGTTGTGAAGTGATTCAACCATTCTAGAAAGCAATTTGTAACTATTCCCAAAGGGCTGTCAAACTGTGCATCCTCTTTGATCCAACAGTGTCTCTACTGGGTCTGTAGCCCAAAGAGATCTTAAAGGAGGGAAAGGGACCTACATGTCCAAAAATGTTTGTAGCAGCTCTTTTTGTGGTGGCAAGGAATCAGTTGGAGAATGGCTGAATAAGTTATGGTAAATGAATGTTATGGAATATTATTGTTCTGTAAGAAATGACCAACAGGATGATTTTAGAGAGGCCTGGAGAGACTTATGTAAACTGATGCTGAGTGAAGTGAGCAGAACCAAAAGAACATTGTACACGGCAACAACAAGATTATGTGATGATCAGCTGTGATGGACTTGGCTCGATTTTCAACAATGAGGTAATTCAAGGCAATTCCAATAGACTTGTGATAGAAAATGTCAATTACATGCAGAGAGAGAACTATGGAGACTGAATGTGGATCAAAGCAGAATATTTTTACTTTTGTTGTTGTTTGCTCTTTTTTTCTTTCTCATGTTTTTTCTCCTTTTGATCTGATTTTTCTTGCACAACATATCAAATAGGGGAATATGTTTAAAAGAATTGCACCTATTTAATCTATATCATATTGCTTGCTGTCTGGGAGAGAAGAGGAGGTAAGAGAGGAGGGAAAAGAATTTGGAACCTAAAATTTTACAAAAATGAATATTGAAAAAAATAAGATACTATTTTTAAAAAGAATCCTGTCATTATTCAGTGCTATTTTTGCAGTAGTACCATTGAGACTTGCGATATGACAGAGTGGGTAAAGATTGTCATGGATCAGGAAGGCTTGGCTCACACCTCTCTGACATGTACAGGTTATGTGACTTAAGGTCCAACATCTTAGCACCCCAGATAACCTTCTAAGACTGGAAATTGTTGATCCGCATTGGTAAGAGGCATTTTCTATATTCTATTAGCAAGTTTTTTTTAAGATACCTACTATGTGCCAAGTGCTGTGAATATAAAAATGAAATAACCAGTTTCAGAAGACTTTACATCCTTCTGGAGAAGACAACAGGGACTATAAAACTATATATAAGCTAAGTAGAGTAGGGAGAGAGGCATCAACATTTGGAGGAATCAGGGGAATCTTTGTAATGAAAGTGGGTTCCTCTGGATTAAAATAAGGGGTCCTATGAGGTGAAGGTGAGGGTAAAGTGCACTGTAGACATTTGGGGTCAATCAGTGCAAAACTCAGAGATTTATTATGGGAGGAAGAGAGAGAAAACCAGTTCAGCTGGATTGCAGAAGGAGATGTAATAAGGCTGGAAAGGTAACCAGGACTGAAAGGTTTCAGCAGTCAAGCAGAAGACTTTGAATTTATCTTAGAGATGACAGAGAGCCCCTTAGAGTTTATTAAGTAGGACAGTAACATGGTGAGGTCTTCACTGAAGAAAAATGGCTTTGACAGGTATATGGAGAACAGATTGGGCAGGAAGATTGAATTAGGCAGTCATTAGAGTAATCTGGGTGAGAGGTGGTGAAAGCCTAAAATAAGGTTGTGGCTGGTGAGGATACAGAAGAAGTCAGATGGAGCTGATAGTAGAGCTGTGGTGGAGGCAGAAAATGTGCAATTAAACATATGGGAAAAGAGAGATTGAAAAGTCAAGAAAAAAGATTATGAACTTGGGAGACTTGGGAGTCTTTGATAGAAATAGGAAACTTGGGAGAGAGGTGGATTTGTAAAGTAAGGTAAACCAATAAATTTTATCCTGGACAAGTGGAATTGAAGATGTCTCTAAGGCATCTAGTTTGAAATGTCCAATAGGCCGTTGGTAATGTAGGGTGGAAAATAAGAATTGGGACTGGGTTTGATATGGGGATTGTCTAATTAGACTATTAACAAGTTTTTTTTTAAGGTACCTACTATGTGCCAAGTGCTGTGAATATAAAAATGAAATAACCAGTTTCAGGAGACTTTACATCCTACTGGAGAAGACAACAGGGACTATAAAACTATATCTAGGCTAAGTAGAGTAGGGAGAGGCATCAACATTTGGAGGAATCAGGGGAATCTTTGTAATGAAAGTGGGTTCCTCTGGATTAAAATGAGGGGTCCTATGAGGTGAAGGTGAGGGTAATTTATGGGAGTTGATGATTACCAAGAAATTGAAGGGATAGACAGATAAATACGGAGGAAGATACGGAAGAAGAGACAGAGATAGACAGAGAGACAGAGAAACAGACAGAGAGAGACAGAGGGAGAGAGACAGGCACACACACACACAGATAGAAGGAAAGACAAAGAGAGAGAGCAAGAGAAGATAGCCCAGTACAGAGCTTTGGGGAATATCACAGTTAAAGGGACAGAACATGGATGATGAACCAGCAAAAGAAACTAAGAAGGGAGCAGTCAAAAAAATTAGAGAGAGTAACATCATGAAAACCTTAGGAAGTTATGGTATCAAGGAGGAAAGCGGTCAGCTCTGTCAAATTCAGTGGAGAAGTCAAGAGCGATGAAGATTGTGTAAACACCAACAGCTGTGATAATTAAGAGATCACTGGCAACTTTTGAGAAAAATTTCAGTTTTCCTATAAGGTCGGATACCAGATCCCTAAAATTTGAGGAGGGAGTGAGAAGAAAGTAAATGGAGACAATGGGCCCAGACAGCTTTTGATAGTAGTTTAATGAGAAAAGGAGAGAGAAATAGGAGATACCTTGAGATGATAGAGCTCAGTGAGAGTTTCTTACAGACTAAGTGAGACTGGCATAGAGCCTGAAGATTAGAGAGACCATGCATAAAGGAAGCTGGACTGGAGGAGGAGGGATGAAAACAGACAAAAGATCCAGAGATGATGGTTGGTATCGAGGTGGAGCCCAGATTCCAGATTAAATAAGGCAAAAGGTCATCTAAATTTTAGGGAAGTTTTAGGGGTGGAGTCTCAGTCTCTGTCTCTCTATCCTCTGTCTTTCTCTCTCTTTCTGTCTTTGTGTCTCTGTCTCTCTATTTCTGTGTCTCCTCTCTGTCTCTTCTTGTCTTCCTCTTTCTCTCTGTTTCTGCCTTTCTGTCTGTGTCTTTTTGTCTTTCTCTCCCTTCCTGTCTCTGTCTCTGTCTTTTTTCTGCCCTCAGGGCCTCTGTCTTTCTATTTCTCTGTTTCTGTCCGTCTCTTTTTTTCTGTCTCTGTCTTTGTCTCTGTCTCTCTATTTCTCACTCTGTCTCTATTTCTGTCTGTGTCTGTCTCTCTATTTTTCTCCCCTTCTCTTTGTGTCTGTTTCTTTCTCTTTCTTTCTGTCTCTGTCTTTTATCCAATTTTCACTTATCTTTTACTAACCCTCAAGGTCAGATCTCTTCCCACCTTTTGCCTTTTCTGCTCCCATTCACGGGCTATTCAGTGGAGCAAGAAGTTATATAACCATGCCGGCTGGGCACACTACAAATCTGTGTATCTAAACTTACTTCTAGCAAGATAATCCTTCTATTCCTCCCTATCCATCTCCTATCTTACTGCTTATTGTCATTGCCCATGTTGACCATGACATCTGGTTGGTGATCCATGATATACAAATGAGTTAAATTTGGGGGTTGGGGGGGGGGGGGGCTGTGCAAAATCACCAGTCTTACTTTATCCTCCAGAGCCATGTGGGCAAAGTTATAGATCAGAATGACTAGAGATGGCTCTGGAACATTCTCTTTATATTTCCCATACTTCCTCCTATCCCCTTTCTCTCAGCTAAGGCATAATCTCTTATTTCACATAAATAGATGGTGGGTATTTGGTAACTATGATAATCAGGGTCCTCAAACTACAGCCTGCAGGCCAGATGCAGCAGCTGAGGACGATTATCCCCCTCATCCAGGGCTATGAAGTTTCTTTATTTAAAGGCCCACAAAACAAAGTTTTTGTTTTTACTATAGTCCGACCCTCCAACAGCCTGAGGGACAGTGAACTGGCCCCTATTTAACAAGTTTGAGGACCCCTGCCATAGATAAAGTGGAATATACTCAGTCTTTACTGGGTACTGTTGAAGGGCAATAGGCCCATTAAATCAATCAGCTAACCAAAAAGTATTTCTTAAGCACACCCACTGTGAGCCAAGTATTGTTAAGTCCCTGGGATACTAGGAAAGTAAAAAACAATCCCTATCCTCATGGAGTTTACATTCTAATGGAGGAAACTAGGAAAATAGCTGATATATGCAAAGTACAGAGAAAATAAAGCTAGGAAAGGCCCTGGCAACTGGGGGATTGGGAAAGTGTAGAGGTAAGGAGGGGGAGAATTCCAGGCATGAGGAACAGCCAGTACAAGGGCAGATGGAGTGTGCTGTGTGGGGAGGAGCAAGTGAGCCAAGGAATCTGGATTGTAGAGCTCCTCATTGGTAAGTGTGGAATGGCAGAAAGGGACCAGACTATGAGGAGTTTTAGATGCCAAAATGGATTTTTCATTTGATCCTGGAGGTAATAGGGAGCTACCCTGTGCCTCAGTAATGAGATAGTGTGGTCAGATTTTCACTGTAGGAAAATCACTTTGGCATAGATTGGAGTGCAGAGATACTTTGTTCCTCCTGGCAATGTTGTGGAATGGAGGGAGGAGTGTCTACTCTGGGTCTGGAAGGGGCTAGGACTTGATCACCTGCTCTTCTCCTTCAGAGGGAGTGCTGGGAAATGCTTAAGGTCAGAAATTTAGGCCTATGTGGACATCAAGTCTGGTCTCCCCTCCCTTTCTTCCCCCCACTCTAATTACTAGGACTATATTTAAATTATGGGCTAATCTGAGAATCTAAAGTTGGTTCATCAAGGAAAGCTTAACCTCCTCTTTAGTTTCCTATTTATCAAACCTTTTTATCTTGATTGAATTAGCTGGCAAGATCACAAGGATGAAGAATCCTCCCCAAAGTATCTCACTAGAAACAAGGAAATGGAATATTTCATTGCCATTTTTTCCCTTCTAGACTTGGTCCTTTTGAGTATTAGAAAGGGTTCCTCTCTCCTACTTAGCTCTGCTTCACAAGTTCCTCATTGGTTAGTAATCTTTCCCCTTGTACTCAAAATAAGTGGATCTAGGCTGGGAGGAAGGGGAGGGGGGAGTGAGCAAGAAGAATTTAGAGAGTGCATACTGTTTGCCGGGTACTTCACCAAATGCTTTTTACAAATAATATCTCATTTGATCCTCACCATAACTCTGGGAGGCACGTTCTATTTTTAACAACATTTTACAGTTGAGAAAACTGAGGCAAAAAGATTAAGTAACTTGCCACCTGTCGCACAGCTAGTGTCTGAGACCAGATTTGATTTCACGTCATCATTGTGGAACACAAGCTGCCAGAGAAGATGACACTGTGTAAGTCATTTAAGCAGTATGCTCCTCAGTTTCCTTATCTGTAAAGTGAGAATCTTAGACTAAATGATCTCTGTGGTTCTTTCCAGTTACTTAAAAAAAAACAACCCAGTAACAACATATCTATAAATCTATGTTTCCCACGCCCTCGTCTTGGGAAACCAGGAGCCAAAAGAAGCAGGATGGCCAGGGACACAGGTTAAATGTTTTTGCTAACCTTGAGGCCCCCTAGGTGCTGGAGGCCCTTGGGCTTGTGCCTACTTTGCCTTTTGGATAATTTCGCATTGTTTTCTATGAGAAAATAAATTCCAAGCTCCTAACAACCGACAAAGAAATGAATGATCGGAATGTGACCTTGTTGTCTATAAGCTGGGACTGCCCATGTAGAGAAATTTTCTTCTACAAAATGCATAATGTTAGGAAAAGAATTTATTACATGTTATATAAACTCTCACTGCACCAGTGTGTGTGTGTGTGTGTGTGTGTGTGTGTGTGTGTGTGTGTGTGTGATGGCTGGCCCTGCTAAAAATGTCCCTGGAAGCAGCAGCCGGTCTGCTAGCTTTGGCACCTGGTGGCTAGCTCAGTCCCATGCCGGGCTGACTAAAAATAGCAGCTCAAGCAGCAACTGAAGCTCCCATATGATACCTCAGAGGCTTAAAAAATAACAACAAAACTACAGAGTTCTGGAGCTTACCCAAAGTGAACCGTTACTTGGTATTTTGCACACCCTGCACTGGACCCCATCTTAACTCCTTTGGCAAAAGCAACTAAGCTCATCATCTCCCTTTACCCCCTTTTGCCAAACCCATCCCCCTGCCCTTTGTCTTCCCCATCCATGTGGATGGCTCCACCACCCTCTCAGTCACCCGGATTAGAAAATGTTGCGCCATCTTTGATTTTGTCTCTCTCTCACTGGCACCACATCCAATCAGTTGCCAAAGTCCTGTAAATCTTATTTCCATGGCATCTCTTGCCTCCCTTCTTATGTCTCCACTTATTCAGTGGCCATTCTGGTTCTGGCCTCATTAACTCTTGCCTAGATTATTGCTAATAACTTTTGATTCAATTCGTTAAACATTTATTAAGTCCTTATAATAATAGGCCAGGGATAAATGGGACTTGATATTGAGTACACAAAGACAGAAATGAATCAGCAGTCACTGTTCTCAGAGGCATTTTCATTCTACTAAATTCTACTTCTCACTGGTTTTCCTGACTGTCGCTTCTTCCTTTTCTTTATACAGATGACAAAATAATCTTGCTAATTCAGAGTTCTGACATTGTTATTCCCCTGTTCAGTGACTCCCAATTGCCCATAAAATGAAATAAAAACTCAATTTACTTGACATTTAAAGCTATCCACAATCTGATTCCAATCTCACTTTCTAACTCTGTTCTCTATTACTCCTGTCCAAAAGCACTCAAACTGCATAATTCCCTAAGCATGACCTCTATACGTTTGCTCAGATCTCCTTCTCTATGCCTGAAATGATTTTTTTCTTCTTACCTTACTTTTTTTCCTATCTTATTCTTCAAGGTTCAAGTGGACTTTCACCTCTTCCACATTATGATAACAATAGCTAGTATTTATGTAGTGCTTTTACAACTTGCAAAGCACTTTTTATATATATTATCTCACTTGAGTCTTAAGACAACCTTAGAAGGCAGATGCTTCATTTTACAAAGTTAAATGGCTTAACCAGCTCCAAAAAGCTAATGAGACATGTGTCTAAAGCAACTCTTTGAACTCAACTCTTCCTGACTACTGCTCCATCTACCTTTTTTTTTTTTTTGAGTCTCTGAGCAACTTGAATATTTCTAGTCTTTTACCAGATCTCTCATGACCTTATGCAACATTTTTTATTGGTTCCTGGCTAACACATCCCCAGTGCCTTGCATATAATAGTTATTTAATAATATTTATTAAATTGCATTGAATTGTATTTAGTAGAATCTTTGTGTCATATGTAATTGATGAGATATAAAATGTCACGAAGATAAAGAATCCTTTGGAATGAATTCACAGACTTAAACCATCTCCAAGTCAAAGGGCAAAGCAAGGAAGAGATCTTTGAGAAAATGTTGAACTAATTGATAGTTTCCCTTCTAAAATATGAAATGACATGTATGCAATTTAAACATGTAGTTTAAATTTACCACATGTGGCAATTTGGGGTATGAAAAAAAGGGATTAAATTCCTTATTTTGCTCTAATTTCTTCAAATCTCTCACCCCCTTAAAGTTTTTGGCAAACTCACACTCCTAAAATTACCTTGGATCAGAACATTAGATGCTGTAAATGTATTTCTTTTTTTATAATAGCTTTTTTATTTTCAAAATACATGCAAAGATAATTTTCAATATTCACCTTCACAAAATCTTATTTTCCAGGTTTTTCTCCTTCCCTTTCTCCTACTCCCTCCTCCAGACAGCAAATAATGCAATATATGTTAAATATGTGCAATTCTTCTATCTCTATTTCCACACTTACCATGCTGCACAAGAAAAATTGGATCAAAAAGGGGAAAAATGAGAAAGAAAACAAAAAGTAAGCAAACAAGAAGAAGAAAAGTGAAACTACTATATCGTGATCCACACTCAGTTCCCATAGTCCTCTCTCTGGGTACAGATAGCTCCGTCCATCACAAGTCTATTGGAATTGGCCTGAATCACCTCATTGTTGAAAAGAGCTATGTCCATCAAAGTTAATCATGATATAATCTTCTTGTTGTTGTGTCACTATATTTCAAACCTCAAAATATTCTAAGGTCAAAAATAATTTGAGAGATGTCATATTAAAATGGTTGTTCCTGTAAAACTCACTCCTTCTGTAATGTGATTTAGGGAAAAATACCATTCCACATTAGAAACTTGCTTTACATGTAAATTAGATAAATTTTGAGAATTCAAAGGATAGAAGAATGAAGCTGCAATCAGATTAAGATTTAAGATTATGAGAGGTTTATTGGATTATGGTGTGTGACCAATAGTAAGAGTTATTCATTACAAAAGCTTTTGGCTTGGAGAAGTTAAATAAAGTTACAAGTGTATCTATGTAGCAGAATTCCAGGAAACCAAGTTGGTCCAGGGAGCAAGGACTGTGGATGTTAGGAGATATGAGGTTTTATATCAAGACGACTGAAGCCTTTACAAATGCACCAATTTTAAGCTAAGCAGATGTAGTAGAATCCCTGGAGATGGGGTTGTAAGCACAGCTTACATCTTCAGTCATGTAACTGTCACTAGTTTCCCATCTCATGTCTTCTGCATAAAAGGGCCAAATCTAGACAGCTTCATCCATGTTCAACATTATAAGGTTGCTTCTATGATATCTGCTAAGGGATATTCTATAGAGAAAGAGTTTGTCAGAAAATGTTCTAATTTACATTTTCATAAGCAGAGATTAAATTCTTCCACTTCCAATGAAAGAGACTTAGGCAGAATTCTGAGCCAAGGAAACTTTATTCAAGAGTCTTTGGTCTCCTCCAATGAAGTGGACCTCAGATCTTCTCCACCACTTCCTTCCTATTTTTATAGTATTAGATATCAAGACATTCCAGAATGGTTATGCAAATACAGAATGATTCCATCAATTGACATATGATGCATAAGTTAAAATAAGCAAAAATAAGATGACCCTGTCAGCAGGGTCATCAGTTGGGTGACACAAGGAATATCTTCATAAGATGGTCATAAGATGGTCACCTGCTCCTGCTGGACAAGAGAGAATGTTCTGGAGGTACAAAAATATGTCAGGGGACTTTCTATGTAGTTGAGTCATCTCTGCCACATTGAGCTCTGTCACCATGACAAATAAAAACAAGAGTGGAAGGCCTCTAGTTAGCTTTCTGTAATTAAGCAAGTAAACTTAAAATCTACAGCTCATAGTTCTGGGGCCTTATATACAGAACTTTGATATGATTCTATCAAATTGATTAGTACTAATTGGAATAGAGATTCAAATGAATAATTTTCCTACATACCCAGCTAAGAATATGTTCGTTTTGGCCCCTTTTCTGCTCTTGAGCTGAGGGGCTATGACAGGTGAAAAAAATACCAATAATAATTAACAATATATAATGTTCTGTGGTTTGCAAAGCACTTCACAAATAACATTTTATTCTTTCAGTAATCCTGGAGGTAGGTGCTATTATTATCTTTATTTAGCAGATGAGGAAACAGGAATCGGAGATTAAGTGTATTTACCCAGCTAGCATGAGATTGGATTTGAACTCAGGTCTCTCTGACTTTGGACCTGGCATTCTATCCATTATGCCACCCAGCTGTTCCTGAGAAAACCAGCTACAAAAAGACCATTCCCTTAAAAGGGATACTTCGAAATCACAGAGGTTGGGGCTGTAAAGGACCTGAGAGATTGCTTAGTCATAGCCCCTCATTATAACAATGAGGAAACTGGAGACAAATTTAGTGACTGGTCTAAGGCTGTGTAGTCAGTAAGTAGCAGAGCCATCAGCACTAACACCCAGGTCTTCTCGTGTCTTGTCCAGATCTTTATATAATTTTGCTTCAAATCAGTAAGGATGCTTTCTTGTCTTGTCAGAGAAGCTTCCCTGAGAGGTTAAGGGTGTGTGATTGCCTATACTCAAGCCCCCAGGTTACCTCCTCCACCAGGCAATGCTTCTCCCTACACCAACACAGGGTGCCAGTTCTGAGAGCCTGTGAAATTCCATTTAATTTAAGCCTAAAAATAGTGTGAAAATCTACTCTTCCAGTCTGGCAAGCCAGCTATTCCCTCTGCTTGAAATTTTGCCTCAAAACAGAGCCTTTTCTGATTAACCCTCCCCTACTCTGATCACTCATTTCTGCTTTTATACATCCATGGCTTTTTATAGAATTTCAGAGTTGGAAAAGACTTCAGGGATCACCTAGTCCAGGATGAATCATCCAAGAAACTCTTCTCCAACATTCTTAATGAGTGGACAGACACCCTCCTTTGGAAGCCCTGCTAACCCACTTCTTCTCACGGCACTTTTGGAGAGCTCTGATTGCTAGAAAGTCAAGACTAAATTTGTTTCTCTGATTTCCATCCACTGCTCATAGTTCTCTGGGGCTAAGCAAAGCAAGCTTAATCTGTCTTTACCATGACAGTCTGTCTTAGTCTCTTGCAGCTGCCTTGGGGTTTAGAGGATTTCACAAAATAGACAGATCAGCCAGTCATGCTAAAAGCAGGAGCACTTCATTATGGCTGCATTTTAGCTCAAACTAGAGAAGCCACTGGATCTCCTCTCCAAATGATTCTTTGATTTGTAATTTTTCCGTTTTAATCTTTAAACCTGAAAACAATAAGATGCAAATGAGAAAATGGACCAAACACAGTGTCCTTCAGTGTTACCTGGCATTGCTCTGCCTATAAACAGGTCCTCTTGGTACATTTATCTGAGAGGCGGTTCTCTTTTAGGTCCTCAGAACAGTCTGTGTTTCTCCTTAATGTTTTATCTGAGAGGTTGTGTTTCTAAAAATCAGTTTTCTTTATATAAATGTTCTTTCTCTACTCCTTTTAGCAACCAAAATGTCCACATGCTGAGGAAACAACCATTCTAGTCAAAGCCTGGAGAATTATGTAGGTCTCCCAAAGGGAGAAGAACCCTCATAGATTGGGTCTCAGTTGCCAGAAGGGAGATCCTGAGCTTCAGGTTCAATGATTTTTTTCAGGGCAGAGCAGGAAGAAGGGGACCAGTGATAATCCTGTGAGGAGTGTGGCTTTGTGATCTTAGCTTTCTGTGCCTTGGCTTTCTTATCTATAAAATGAGATCCTTGTTCAGTTGTTTTTGACTTATGTCAGCCTTATCATGATCTTATTTGAGGTTTTCTTGGCAAACAGACTGGAGTGGTTTGCTATTTCCTTTTCCAGTCCATTTTACAAAGGAGAAAACTGAGGCAAACAGGTTAAGTGACTTGCCCAGGGTCACACAGCTAGTCAGTGTCTGAATTTAAAGGGATAACTCCAGGTTTGCATTTGACCACTGTGTCACCTGTCTCCATAAAAGGGGGCAAAATATTATTTAGTAAAATGAGGAGCAAAGACTTTAAAATATCTCTAAGGTTCCTTACAGCTTCAACACTAAAGGATTCTGAAATTTTTGTCATTCCTCCTATTCCAACATGGGAATATTTGGGTTCTGTCTTCCCTATCAGGGCAATGGAAGCCTAAGGTTTTTCTAGGAGGTTGGGGTTTTAGTAGATATGTCTGATTAACTTCACAACTTTGATATTAAAAGTAAGAGGAGAAAATGGGAGGGGAGAAAGGCTGCCAGGAAGAAGTGGTTCACCATCACCAATCATGTTATCTAGAAATTTCCAAATATAGAGGGTTCTAGAAGACAAGAAGAACTAGCAAGGAGAGGACATGTATATAGTCGAGATATCCTGTGAAAAACCAACCTTACGAATCTCTAAGAGACTCCAAAAACTCGAGTTTTCTCAGACTCCCAAATAGGCTTTCAATTTTTAAGGTAACTAGCACATTCTCCCCCAAATCTTCTTAGTCTTAGCATCCCAAATGTTTATTTTTAACCAATGCTACATTCTCAAATTCCTTTATCATTTTTGTTGTCTTCTCTTGCCACCCTCTAGCTTATTAATATCTTCTTTAAAAATGGTACCCAATTTTGAATATAGAAGTCCAGATGGAGTCCATGTGGGAACCATTACCTCCATTGTTCTGGGCTCAATATCTCTTATGTTCATACCCACACTTGCACATTGCTTTGTTATATTTTTATTTCTGATAAATTTTGCTTCCCCAACCAGATTATGAATAAGTTTATTTAAGACTTAGACTGTGTCTCTATTTCTCTCCACTCTGAAATGATTCCTTTTCTGATGCTCTGCAAAGAGGAACTCAATATTTATTAAATGAACAAATGAATTCATTGATTTATTGATATCCTGCCACTTATGGTTTTTTCCAAAAGTCAAGGAATTTGAAATATTATATAAGGGTTTATGAGAAAATTAATCAAATCTCCTGTATGTGAAGTTTATTTAACAATTTGTTAAAAATGCGTTTAGTAGTTTATGTTGTGGGATGATCAGCTGTGAATGACTTTGCTATTCTCATCAATAAATTGATCCAAGACTATTCTGAAGGACTTATGTTGAAAAATGCTATCTATAACCAGAGAAAGAACTGATAGTGTCTGAATGTAGATTGAAGTATACTTCTAAAAAAAACTTTATTTTTCTTTGGGAGGGAGATTGATTTTCTTTTGCAACATGATTTTTGTGGAAATGTTTTGTATAACTTCACATGTGCTTTCTGAATGAGGTGGAGATGGGGAAGATGGAAGAGAATCAAAGTTTTTGTTTTTTTAAGAGTGAAAATGCTATATTGTGATCCACACTCAGTCCCCACAGTTCTCTCTCTGGGTGTAGATGGCTCTCTTCATCACAAGATCATTGGAACTGGTCTGAATCATCTCATTGTTGAAAAGAACCACATCCATCAGAATTGATCATCATATAGTTGGGCTGTTGCCATATACAATGATCTTCTGGTTCTGCTCATTTCACTTGGCATCAGTTCATATAAATCTTTCCAGGCCTCTCTGAAATCATCCTGATTGTTTCTTATAGAACAATAACATTCCCTTATATTCATATACCATAACTTATTCAGCCATTCTCCAACTAATGGACATCCACTCAGTTTCCAGTTTCTTACCAAACATTTTTGCACATGTGGTCCCTTTCCCTCCTTTAAGATCCCTTTGGGATGTAAGCCCAGTAGTAACACTGCTGAATCAGAGGGTATGGACAGTTTGATAACTTTTTGAGCATAGTTTCAAATTGTTCTCCAGAATGGTTGGATCCATTCACAATTGCACCAACAATGTATCGGTGCCCCAGTTTCCCCACATCCCCTCCAATATTTGTCATTATCTTTTCCTGTCATCTTAGCCAATCTGAGAGGGATGTAGTGGTATCTCAGAGTTGTCTTAATTTGTATTTCTCTGATCAATAGTGATTTAGAGCACCTTTTCATACAACTAGAAATGATTTTATTTTCTTCATCTGAAAATTGTCTGTTCATATCCTTTGACCATTTGTCAATTGGAGAATGGCTTGAATACTTATAAATTTGAGTTAATTTTCTATACATTTTTAGAAATGAGGCCTTTATCAGAACCCTTAAATATAAAAAATGTTTTCCTAATTTATTGCTTCCCTTCTAATCTTATCTGCATTAGTTTTGTTTGTACAAAACTTTTAAACTTAATATAATAAAAATTATCTGTTTGGTGTTCACTAATGAGTTCCAGTTCTTCTTTGGTCACAAATTCCTTCCTTCTTCATGGATCTGAAAGGTAAACTATGCTATGTTTCTCTAATTTGCTCATAATATCACTCTTTATGTCTAAATCATGAACTCATTTTCACCTTATCTTGGCATATAGTATTAGGTGTGTGTCAATGCCTAGTTTCTGCCATATTAGTTTTCAATTTTCCCAGCAGTTTTTGTCAAATAGTGAGTAGAACGCGAAGTTTTAAAAACAAATGTAAAAAACTTGTTTTGTATGTAGCTGGAAATACCTGTGTATATATATACCTGTATGTATGAATATGTATCTGTGCATGTATGTAAATGTGTATATTATTATATGTTTAATATATATATTTAATGTATATTATGTATATATGTACATATCTATGAACACACATACCCCCCCTCCAAAAAAAAATTAATGCATTTTGTTGGCTAGGTAACAGCTTGTGCTGCACATGTATCCTGGAAAATAAGGAGCCTGATGACCATATCGTTTTGTTAACTTCCACAAATCCCAGACTTTATTTTATGTCCTCAAGCCCCACTCCCAACTATTGGCAGTCAGTCAATAGAAGACTAGGTAAGAGAATAAATAACATTGAATACTCCATTGTTATCTCCCAAAATAATAATTTCACATTTATGTACCACTTTAAGTTTTATTAAGTGGTTTGCAAAAATATTCTTGTTTGTTCCTTATAGCCATTTTTGAGGTGGGTAGGCTCAATTATTATTGTCCTATCAAGGTATGCATCAGGAAGATCATTGCTCGCCACCCTAACTTTTGTCTTGCACTGGACCCTAATGGCTATGAGAAAGAGAGTAAGCATGAAAATTTTTTGCTGCTCTGCCTCACTTAAATCCAATTCAAGTACATGTCAAGACATGGTCTTTGTGATATCATTGATCCTCTCTGAGAACAAAGGGTGAAAAACAACAATATATCAAAAAAATGGGTTTAGAAAGTAGAAATGACTTCTTGATGGTCACTTAGCAGAACTGAGATTAGAAACTAGGTCCTTAGACACCCCAGGCTATTTCTCTTTCACTACTTGTCTCCTCTTACCATATAGCTCATCTGGAAAAACAAAACAAAACAAAAAACCAGGTGCAGCCCACTTGACCATTACTACTCTCACTGTGTTATAGAGATTGGTCAAGAGGGGTCTTTACCATGTGTCAAGTATTGTGTTAAGTGCTAAGCATTAAAAAAAACCCTAAAAACTAAAACCACAACAGAAATATGTTTCTTGTCCTCAAGGAACTCTCCTTATAATTGGGGAGACAACTATGTGCATTTTAGAATTTTACATACACACACACATATATACATACATGTATTTATAACTATATAGTCATATATACACATACATGTATGTGTGGAAGGAAAACTATTGTCTCAGTGAGGAGAATGTCATTAGAAATAGGAGAGGAGGAGCCTGGGGAAGGAAAGAGTGAAAGCAGAAATGTCCATGTACAGGTGTGATGATATTAGAAAGCTGGGAGATCAGAAAGGCAATGAAAGTGTCCAAGTTAATTCATGATCTTTTAAAAAATCCTTTTGGGGGGAAGGATCTTACTTTAACTTGCCCCAGTGACCATTCAAAAACCAAATTTG
This sequence comes from Antechinus flavipes, assembly GCF_016432865.1. Classification (NCBI taxonomy): domain Eukaryota; kingdom Metazoa; phylum Chordata; class Mammalia; order Dasyuromorphia; family Dasyuridae; genus Antechinus; species Antechinus flavipes. The sequence goes on along the minus strand of NC_067398.1, from coordinate 57,574,046 downwards.
TTGACACATTCTTCATTCTAAAGGCTAAGTTGTTGGCCAACTTTCCTACTGAGGAAACTTGAGAAACTAACTGTGTAAGCAGGATACCTCCTTAAAGCAGACAGAATATTAAGCACTATCTCAGACACTTTTAATTATTTAGATTAGTGAATAATTGATTTCTGTTTTCCCCAGTGCCTGTCATTTGGTGGCATAATAAAATTTTGTTAGCCAGCATGTTAAGAGGATGGGGACTTCCTGAATTAGTAGGTAGTCTTCTTCTTACAATTCTCCTCGCAGTTTTTCCTAAGATCTACAAATGACCTTTGTAAGCCCTTAATACTGTTGCACATCCACCATCTTGTTGAAATTCTCTCTTCTCTTGGCTTAGATGACATTTTATCAGCTCTAATTGTCCTGATGCATCTTTGTTTCCTGTGCTGACTGTCAATACCTCTAGGCTACGATTGTCAGGTATGTACTACAGCTTGACATATTCATACTTGTTCTCCTTATGCCCCTGACCTTCCGGGCTGCTGAGGGAATGATCCACCACCTACTTAGCTGCTGCTGTTGGCATCAAGGATTGTACCCATTGCTGGTTATCACCTCTACCTATCTGGTTACCTCCACTCACTGAACTCAATCAGTGTGCTGGTGATGACTTTGGACTGTGTTTGTTGTACAACTGGCAATAATAAAGGATCTGAATAACATTATTCCTTTTTTTTAATACTTTTTTTTTGTTTTTATGTTAAAACTAATCTATGTGCACATATTTATACAATTATCGTGCTGCACAAGAAAAAAAGAGAAAACAAAATACAAGCAAATAACAAAGAGAGTGAGAATGCTCTGTTGTGTTCCACATTCAGCTCCCACAGTCCTCTCTCTGGGTGTAGCTGATTCTCTTCATTGCTGGACAAATGGAACTGGTTTGAATCATCTCATTGTTGAAGAGAGCAATGTCCATCAGAATTGATCATCATATAGTCTTCTTGTTGCCGTATATAATGATCTCCTGGTTCTGCTCATTTCACTCAGCATCAGTTCATCTAAGTCTCTCCAAACCTCTCTGTATTCATCCTGTTGGTCATTTCTTACAGAACAATAATATTCCATAACATTCATTTGCCACAATTTATTTGGCCCTTCTCCAACTGATGGGCATCCATTCAGTTTCCAGTTCCTTGCCACTACAAAAAGGGTTGCCACAAACATTTTTGCCTCCTTTAAGATCTCTTTGGGATACAAGCCTAGTAGAAACACTGCTGGATCAAAGGGTTTGCACAGTTTGATGACTTTTTGACATACTTCCAAACTACTCTCTAGAACAGTTAGATCTGGAAGAACATTATTCCTGAGGCTGTAAGGGAATCCATGTCCTCTTTCCTTCTTTTACATGTTTTACATACCCTGCTCATGGACGAGGGACCTGAGTCAATGTTTCAGCTCAGTTTGTGCTCTGTTGTGTGGCTTGCTGCATTCTATGTACCAGTTGACCATGACAGAAGCTCCTCTTTCTTTTTGTGACCCCAAACTATGGATATTTCCCAAGACTTCTTTCATCTCTTTACTAGAGACTGGCTGAATTGAGGAGTATGAATCAGGTTTAATCCTTGGGATTTGTCTGAGAATGAGTGAGCATGGTTAAGTAACATATCTGATTATTTTGAGGAAAGAAGCAAGAGAGAGGTATGTTTCACTCTGACTCCAATCTATTTCTCCAGACTGATTTCATATTGTTCCTCCTCATCAACACTATTTCAGCCAAACCGATTTACTTACTGCTCCTTGTACATGACATTCCATCCTCCACATTTCTGCCTTTGCACAGGCTGTCCTTTATGCCTGAAATATTTTCCCTTTTCACCTCCACCTCAGGGAATCTCTAACTCCTTTTAAGGCTCAGATCACTGTTATGCAACATATTTTTTGACCTTGATTCCCCAGTTATCATTGTTCTCCTTGCCTCTTGATATTTTTTATTTTCTATATGTTCATATTTATTTATCTCTGTGCATGTTGTTTCTTTCCATTAGAGTATAAGCTCCATGAGGTCAGGGGATGATTCATTTTTAATCTCTTTTTTCTTCAGAACCTAGCATAGTATCTGGGATATAGAAAACACTTAATAAATCCTTGTTGGATTTCATTACCGCAAGGCTATGACAGACAACCGATCATAAAAGCTGAAGGTTAATCCTAGGAGAATCTTGGGTGAATTAAAGAAGTAAAAATGTGGGTGAGGAAAAGTTAGAGCATAAATCAAGGAGAATCAGAAAAAAAGTTCCTCTACAAAGTGGGGAAGCAATTGGGTGATAGAAGGAACAGGCAGAGATATAATTAATGCTAGGATTAAAGAAAGGGAAGAACTAGCAAGACATGAGCAGGTATTGCTACTGTGGTACAGAGTACTAGACTTGAAATCCAAGGGTCTTAGTTAAAATTCTACTTCTACAACACTTTATTTCTCTGGGTCACAATTATCTCATCTGTAAAATGAGTGGGTTAAGCCAGATGACATTTGAATTTCCTTCTTGCTCTAAATTTGTGACTGTGTAATAGATGGATAAGTGCTAGACTCAGATTGTAAACATCAGCCAGGATTTCCTTGAAGAGAGAAAGTTGTATCAAAGTGAATCTCCCCATGAAATATCCTATTTTATTCAGACTCTCTGCCTTAGCCTTAAGGGGTCTTATAGAGTCTAGACTCCATTTATAAAATGCCTTTAACTTTTTCATTCCTAAAGTCTACTGTATCAGTTCTGGGCCTTTGGGGCACAGGGTTCTACAGAAGATAAGTAAACTCTTCCCTAAATTTTATATAATCCAGTTTCTTAATGTCTGTTATCACCTCTATGTTTCTGACTTACAAATTTGTATCTCTAATTCTGATAATCTCTTCTAACCTCCATTTTTAGGAACTGCTCAGATCAACCATGCTTACTCCCTGGACCATGATCAGTTCAGGACTCTCCAGATTTCTCTGCTGTGCTTCAGCTTTTTTATCCTGGAAGATCCAGTTGTTCACATGGCCCTCTTTTCCCAATAGTGAGTTCTTCGTGGCACTTCTATTTTGAGGAAGTTCCCAGGTCATCCACGCTTACATCGTCACTCCTTTCCTGGCTCTACTTCTAACTATGGATTTTCACTATGGCTTCCCATCCTCTTCTGCTCTCTTAGGGTACTTTTCTTTCCCTTACTTTTCAGTGCCTTTTATAGCTTGTGTTCTACTATGAGAATGTAAGCTCCTCGAGGTCAAGCACTATCTTTTAATTTTGTTTCTCTATAATTTGCATGTGTTTTACTATTGAAATCTACGTGGATGATTCTTGAAAGTATGTCTGTCTAATTTGTTCTTATTCTCGAACTCTTGTTCCCTATTTCTATTTTTTGAATATTTTCACCTACCTCCTCTGTCATCACCTTAAATACAGGATGTCCCAAACTGAACTTTAACTTCTCCTCCAAGCTAAATCCCGTTTCTAAAATTTCCTTCATCCATAGAGATGGCCATTCTTCCAGGCACCTACTTGATGAACCATCTTTGAATCATTTGTCTCCTTAATTCCCTTTGATCCCCAAAACTCATTGGGCATGTTTCTTCAAAAATATCTCTTATAATCACCTTTCCTCTCCATTGCCCTTGCCACAACTCCAATCCAAAGCCTCATCATCTGGTTACAATACCAGAATAATAACTTACTAAATACTTACTCTTTCTCATTCTCTTTCTCTTACAATTCATTCTGCATATAATTATCAGGTTCATCTCTAAATACTAATGATATCATGCAGGGAGGAGACACGATGCAATAAAGTGTAAAGAGACAACTATAGTACACAGTAAATGCACAATGAATGTTGATTAAAACAACTAAGATCTAAGTGTTTTCATCTAAGATTTGAGTGTTTATGGAATCTCTGATAGACCTTAGAAAAAGAGATTAATTTTTCCCTTCCCAAACTGGTAAGCAAACACCACCATTCTAGAGACATTAGAAAAGCTCTAATTATTTAAGTTGATTTAATCTAACTTGATTAATGATCTGAAGATTTTTAATGGGGCTCGCAGAAATGCCTAACTGATAGATCTTATGCTGCATTTTTGCTAGATTTTTGAAACAAAGCAGCTAATAGGCTATAAGAGTTAATGTACTTTCAGGATAGAAAGAAAATGACTCATTTATACTAACACCAAATTTAGGCACCCATTATAACTGAGGGTCTTAGATAATGTTAACAGTTTAATTTGTAGTTTTGCTTTCTAATACATGCTTTTCTTAAACATAGCACTATGGCTAAATTTTTTCATGGGCTTACTTATCTCTACTAGGGATTCTGAAATTATTTATAGTTTTAAGCATATTTTAAAAAATCCAAGGTAAGTAAAACAAACCAACCACTTTATAGTCTCTCATCAAGAGCAATTTAATTTCCAGTTCTCAAAGCAGTTTAAGTTTCTTCAAAGCAATCTTTTAAAGCAGTGTTGCAAGTTCTTCTTAGAAATCATTAGAACACAAAACTCCTATGGCTTGTAAGTTTTGCATCATTCACTCCTAAATGTTCTCAGTTCCATTTACAAAGAAAGTCACAGGTTGTACAAAAGAAGAAAAATCAACAAATTCAGTGTCCTATTTATCCTTTGATGACAGATCATCTATAGTTAACTTAGTTAAAATCCTTTGTGTTAGTGGATATCAGAACATGAAAGTATTTTCTGAGCCTGGATCCCTATTGTGAAATGCAAGTGTGAAATTCAAACATGCTACTGGATTCATTTATTATATTCCTTAATGGTCAAATATTTTGCCCAAAGAAATGGTCAACTTTGACCATAGACATTTACAAACAACATTGATTCAAGCATTTTTTAGACAAACAAAAAATTTGGTAACTAACCCTATTATTATTTGAGGAAAAGCCTTACTTAATTAAGAAAATATTTACCTGAAGCAAATATATGGAGTTTCCTGCAGACATGGATTCCCATTAAAATAAACGGGAGGGAAAAAAAGAATAGAATTATGAATTTTAAAGGATTTTTAGTTTAAATATGTTTAAGCTGTCTCAGAAAATTTTAATGTCTTATATACAGGTCTACAGGTAATTGGAGGCAAGGCTAGTTAGAAACCAGATCTGATTCTTTGTTCAGGATACTTTCTACCACAATGCACTCTTAAGAGAGATTAAGGTTTTTTGTTTTTTTCTTTGTTATCCGCCAAGATTAGTCTAAATTGTATTTCATTTTAGGGAATATGCATCAATGTAACACATGCAAAATGATCAAAGTAAAATGTCTAGAATATGATATACCTCTGAGAGGTAGCTTATGAAAGTAATTTTGTATAGAATTCTTTGATATATATGTATTTACAAATAAAAGCTGCCTTCTTCCTGCCTAAGACTTTCCCTCCTCATCATGCTATCTCTTTGAAAGAAAAGAAAAATTAAGCAGGTAGCTGGGAGACCTAAGCATTTCCCAGAACTGGTTAGGTTTCTCTTCCTTCTGCTTTCACCTAAATAAAGTGAGAAATTTCCTAGAAAAGGTAAATGATTTTTCTTTTCCAAAGTACTTGTTGCCCCATTGGAAGTGGTCTTTTATTCTACATTGAGGATCAAGAACTTGTTGGCATTGTCAGTCATATGGACTGTTTGTTTTTATACTTGGGAAAAGTTGAACTACCAGAGGACATTTATGGGCTGGGGTATAAGTCCATTATATTTTCTGTCAAGTTCAATAAAATTCAATTTATTTGCTATCTTGTTAAACTGAGTCCTTATATAAAAGTCAAGAACCCTATGTACTTTCTAAGTGTGAACTAGACATGAGTGAGATTCTAAAGTTCCAAGAAAGACCCTGGAGATGATAGCGCAATGGTTCTGGGCCATGGGTTATGTATAATTACACAAAGCTACCAAGCAAAAGATATATTTTCTGTGAAAACTGAATGTGCCAATAGGATCGAGCCTTTCTCTGGACTCACCCTAGTCAGAACCAATGGGATGGAATTCAGAACCTGTGGTGGGAACAGTGTAAATGAACTCCACTGGCAAATGTGTAGAACCAAGGTCTTCTTTAACAAAGAAAAAAAAAAGTTGAGGGATATATGTGGCAAATTCTACTCCTGACCTTTGCTTTTTACTATGGGAAACTAGAGATTGAGCAGATAAACATCAATTATAACTTGGATATATGCGAAACGCAGGTTTTACACAGTATTATATACTATTAACATATTTAGCAAGAGAAAGCAGAGGTTGTACGGAGATGAATATGATGAACAAGATGAATACATGCATAATGAAAATTTCAGATTAGTTTTATCCAGCCTACTTCTTGTTACCATGCTTATTTCTCTGGAGGGAGCTTCCATAGCTCCAGATTTTAATGCTACAACTGAGTTTCTTTTATTTTTTCCCCACCATGGTTCCACTAGACACCATCACCCTCCTTCCCTTTTTTAACCACTGCAGCTGTTTTGCGACCTTGTTTTATGCCTGGGAATGTGTCCAGTCAGCTGTGGAGAAACAAAACCCAAGAAACATAAAAATTAACAATTGTATATATTTATTTAAAAATAAATATTCATGCAGGGTTTCTTATGTTAAAAATCAGCTATACACATGTTATAAGGCCAAAGTACTCCAGCATCCAAAATAATGCTTGAGTCTGATGTGCAAACATTAGTGGGCGTGAGTAGATTGAGTAAACTGATAGTGCAGAAACCAGATGTGAAGATAAAAAGCCCAACACAGGAAAATTTAATAGCATTAAGTTTAATAAATTTTAAAAAAATAAATAAGAAAATAATTATAAGTTATTAAAGGACACATTATGATGTTTGTAAAACATTTGGTGCTATTTTAATAATTCAATTATCCACAACAATATCATTTATGTTACTAATCCAAATCATTTATTAAATACCTACTATGTGCTAGGTACGAAGAAAAAATGAAACCATCTGTTTTTAAAGAAACTCATAATGTATCAGGGGAGACAACTTGCATTGAAATATACTAAAATATACAAAAAAGACACAGAATGATTTTTTTTTTTTTTTTTTGCAGAGATGATACATAACTGAACGGGTAGACAAGATTGGGGAGGGGGAAGGGAGATTAGGAAAAGTCCAATGTAGAAGATGATATTTGGCTTGAAGGAAACCAGGAATTCTTAAGAGGTGGGAGTGAGGGAGAAGTATTTCCAGGCATTTGGGTCAGTCAATGCAAAAGTTCAGAGATAGGAAATAGTGTTTTATATGAGAGAACACCCGTAGGTCCAATTTGGCTGGAGCAGAAAATGCATAAAGGGGAGTAATAAGACTCAAAAAAGTAATTTGGGGCCAGATTATGATGGACTTTAGATGTCAAACAATCCTAGAGGCAAGAGGGAACTCTTGGAATTTATTGAGTTGGGAAGGGGGGGGGGTGAAGTGATCAGACCTGTTCTTTAGAAAAATCACTTTGATAACTGAATGGAGAATATTTGGAAGGGGAAAGGATTGCTGTAGGGAGACCAATTAAAGGATAATTCAATATTTCAGGCAAGAGATAATAAGGGTTATGAGGATGGAGAGAAATGGTTGCAAGGAAAGAGAGAAATGGTTGCAAGGAAAGCTCTGATGGGATAAGCAAGAAGATATGGCAATCAATTAGATTTAGTGATACTAAGGTTGCAATCTTGGGTGACTTGGAGAATAGCAGTACCTTCAGCAAAAATATGGAAATTCAGAAAAGGGGAAAGAAGATGAGTTCTGTTTGGGGCACATTGAATTTGAAATGCCTATGGGAAACCAGAGAAAACAATGTCATGAAATCCAGAGAGGAGAGCTTATATGGTAAGAGAAGTTATGCAACCATGACAAATGCTGAAGAGGGCTGAGAAAAGGCCATCACATTTGGTGATTATATTTATAGATAATCTCCTGAAAAATTTAATCACACTCCAGACAACTTTGCCAAAACATAATCTACTTCTGGAATGCCTTAACTAGTTGTATCATTTATTTTACAGTGGAAAAAGCTGCTCCCAGGGAGGAATACTGGCAATTGATCCTTCAGAAAAAAACAAATAGACAAAAAACTGGTTTTAACATTACTATTAACAAACCATAATTAGGAAAGTCAATTTTGAGCACCCTCCCCCCTCTATTATATTGTACATTTCAATTCCAAAAATAAATGAATTTTGTATTTCTGTCTCGTTTAGATTATTCAAAGCTTTCTTTTGGGGGTGGATAATTAGGAACAGCAAGCAATAAAAGTATACAACCTACTCAAAGACTGTTGAATTAAAATTTTATTTCTTGCACTGTATTTTTAGTTAACTAAAGATTTTTTCTAGAAGCCATTATCCTTTCTTCTAAGTGATAGATCACTCTCCTCTACTTGTCTTCTCACGATGCTTTCTTATAGTTTGGAAAAGTTCCTGATTTTCAAAGAGCTTGCTAATGTAACAGAATTTACAGAAGCTAGAAAAGCTTCAATTGTAGAAGGGAAAACATTATTTGAAGAAGCCTGTCACTAGAGCCTTGATCACCATCTTATTTTTATTCATTCTTTTATTTGCTTCTTTGTTTATTTGTTCATTTATTTATTTCTCTATCCAATTGATGTCCAGTTGTCCTGATCTATATTGTGCCATTGGACCTAGAAAGTTCTGGAGGAACTTTGCACAACCCTCCCTCACTTAAATCCTACTCACTTGCAGATCGTGATATTATCTCCCTGATGTCCTCTTCAGGAACAAAGGAAAAATAACAACCTCTATACTAGGAGTAGGAGCTGCCCCAGTGGGGACCCAACTGGAACTGACCTGACTACACAGCTCCTTTTCTTTCTCCCCTTCCCTTCCCTCTTTCCTTCTCTTCCTGCTTCCCTTCCCTTTCCTCTTCCTTTTCCTCTTCTTTCCCTTCCATTCCTTCTACCCACATATTATACCCTTATTTATGGGCACTCTGCCCAAAGGAACGTAAATTTTGGCCACTGAAACTTCCAAGATATCTTGGACTTTCTGGGCTTGGACCATGCCTTAGACTCAAATTACTCTGGTTCTTATTGATTGAACAACAACAATAGGTCTAGGCTAAGCCCCACTTGGTCATTGTTTGGGTCCTGATTGCCTTAGAGTGAATGTAAAAGTTTCTTTTTTCGCTATAAACCTTGAGGTCTTCCCCTCTCAGATGGATAAACACACACACACACACACACACACACACACACACACACACACACACACACACATTTTGACTAGATAAAAAAAAGTCATTCTCTACTTCATTTCTTATTTACCCTTAGTCATTGAAGGGATGTTATCTCAGTCAAATTAAGACCTGTTAAAGACCTTAATTTAAAAAAAACTCAGATCTCCCACTGCATTCAGGGTCATCTTCAGTCATCCTGATTTAAACTTGGCCACTAGATCGAAGTGCTTCTAGAGGAGAAAGTGAGGAACGTGACCTTGCATAGTCCTCCATCACTTAAATCCAATTCACTTGCATATCATGGCATCACCTCCCTGATATCATGATCCTCTTTGAGAATGAAGGACAAAGCAATGAATAATTGACACTTCTGAAAATCATTAAAATAACTTATAAAAAAGTTGTAATCAGCATCAGTGGAGGGTTACTTATCTTGAGGAAAAAATGCATTTGAAGTATATACCTTTTTAAAGATTTTTGAGAAGGAACCTTGATGTATATATTGGATTGATAATCTATATTTTCTTTTAAAAATGCAGGGGCACATACCAAAACTTAAGTTAATTAAGTTTATTACTTAATTAAAAACCAATTAATTAACTTAAACTAATATTTCTTTTAAAAATAAAAAAATAAATTTCAGCTTACTAAATTCTTGTCTTATTTTTTCTACTACTATCCTCTCCCTTAAAGAAAAATGAGAAAGCAAAATGGTAAATAGAACAACACACACAACATTCCAAACCATAATCTCCCACCTTGTGACTAAATAAGTTATTTGTTTTTTTTAAATTAATGACATCATTTATTTTTACATTTCACAACATAACTCTCCCAGAGAGGTATCCATTATGACAAAGAGAGAGAGAGAGAGAGAGAGAGAGAGAGAGAGAGAGAGAGAGAGAGAGAGAGAATGAATCAAGTTCACCAAAACTAACCTAGCAAGCATATTTTATTATATGAAGCATTCCATCCCCTTTGTAAAAAGGGAGGAAGGTGCATCTGTTGTCTCTTTTGGAGCCATGCTTAGTCATTAGAATTATGTAGTGACCAGTTTTGCTTTTTTTTTTTTTTTTTTGTTCTCTTCATTTACATTATTATAGTCATTGTGTATATTGTTTTGTGATATATGTATTCTCATCATCTGTTCTCTGGGACTAAGATTAGTCATTGCAATTCATCTGAGTTCCACTGCCTTTTAGTATTGTTTTCATTTATATTTTTGTTGTCATTGTGTATGTTCTGCTTCCTTTTACTTCACTCAGTTTCAGTTCATCCAAGTTTCCTCATTAAATTAATATTGCTTAAACTTTGTAAAAGTTAAGAGGAAAAAGTAAGATAGTCAGAGAAGCATTTAGAGCTGAAAATAAGCTTAGCAATCATGGAATCCAACCCTTTCATTTTATGAATTGGTAACTTGGAGCTATAGAGATAAAGAGCAGTATATGCCCTAGAGCCTGTGATTATTAAGTGACAAAGCAAGGATTTAAACTCAAGTCTTTGAAATCCATAACCAATATACTTTTTACATTTATACTCAAAATAGAAGGTATAGATGATATAGAAGAAAATAGTTAGAGGTGAGAATAGATTTGAAAGAAAAGGGAAGTTAAGCTAATGTAAATATGATAATTTACGTGGAACCAGGCTCTTTTTCCTCATTTCCCAGAAATACTAAATACAGCTATAGGATTTTATGGTAAGAGCTAAAAAAGACCTGAGGCTATCTGGTTGAATCTTCTCATGTTACAGATGAGGAAACTGAGATTCCAGAGAGATAAGTGATTTTTCTAATGTCATACAGATAGCAAGCAAGCAGAAGAGGAGGGAAAAAAATGATTTTTTTAAAAGGTGGAAAAAAGAAATTTACAAGATAGTTTTATTAACACATAATTAATATATAGTATTATATTATTAGTTAATTAAATTATATAGTATTAATTACATTATTACTACATGTCATATATTTAAAAGCAATAGCAAGTCTATACATAACAGATTTGCAGTTTCATGTGCAATCATCTTGTTTATTATACTATGTTATGGAAATGCTTATTTTATTTGCTAAATTAAAAATAAAATAAATGTAGGGAAAAAGGGAGCTATCAACAATGACATTTATATGCTGCTTTAAGGTTTATAAAGAGCTCACTGAACTATCTCATTTGAGCTTTCCAGCAACCATGGGACCCACGTAGCACTACTATTTCCATTGGCTATCATGGCATAGGGAGAAAGAACACTAAGACCCAGGAGAGCTGGGTCTATTTTTGGCTGCGTTGGAAATTAGCTTTGCAGGCTGTTGGGCAAATCCCTTTCCCTGCTGGGTTATATCTGTGCTCTGTAAAAAAAGAAGGGTTGGCCCTCTGGGGATAGGCTTTTCAGTTTTAAGTTTACAAGTATCTATCCTTTCTGCACACAGTAGAGCTAGGCCAAATATTTGGAGGTCATCCTCAGTGAGGTGATCTCGGACAAACTTTTTTGTTTTAGATGCAAAAACAATTCTTTACAAATTACCTATAGCAACAAAAACACAGGATGGACGTCAAAGGATTGATGAAGATTTCGATGAGAAAAGTCTGTGGATGGAAGGTCAATACTAACCAGAGCTGCATCAGCAGATTGGAGCCTCGCAGGAAGAAGAGAGTCAGCAAAATGCTTTCCCACAATAATCGTGGCCTAAGCCTCGAATGACAAACTCTAAATTGCTATGCTGTGAAGTGCAATGTGTCTGGGAGTTGTTGGACCCTCAGGATGGTCCCTCCTCTTGGGGAGGAGATAATAGCCACTTACATCTCTGTTATGTGAATGATTGACTGACAATGAATGAAAAAAACATTTTTTAAACCAAACTCTGTACCTCTGTACTGAGCATGGGAGATATATATATAGCAAAAATAGTTCCTGCCCTCAAGTAGCTTATATTCTAATTAGGGAATCTAGCAGAGAGGAAGAGGAATTGAGGGAGGGATTTACAGGAATGAGAGTAGAATCATAGGAGGATAGATTGAGAGAAAAATATGGCCATGCCCCTGTTGGGAACATATCACCCTTTTTATCCTTCTTTCATGGACACTGAAAAAACGCAGTGACTGGAGTTGTCCCTTGATGCTCAGCCCATAACAGGATTCCTCTAGCAGCTGAGTGCCATCATTCTGGGTAATGAGGTGGGCTCTACGCACTGATAGACCTGAGTTCAAATATGGTCTCATACACTCACTAGCTGTGTGATCCTGGTCAAGTCACTTAACCCTGCTTGCCTCAGTTTCTTCATCTGTAAAATGAGTTGAAGAAGGAAATGGCAAACCAATCTAGTATCTCTGTCAAAAAAATTCCAAATGGGGTCACAAAGAGTCAGATATAACTGGAATAACTGAACAACACCATATTAGATGTCAACCTCATCAAGCGCCATATTGCACAATTCATTTTTGATAATCCTTGCATGTTTACTTGGCTGTTTGGTGGTAAAATAAATATGAAAAGAATAACAAATGAGTTTTTATCAATGGGTTTTTAGTCATAGAACTAAGCAGGATAGACAAGTAAGAACTACATAAAGTAGAAAGTAAATATTTGACTCCATGAGTGCACAGAAAGTATTGTGAAAATTCAGAGAAGGGGCAAATCAGGGAAGGCTTCCTAGACCAGATGACATTCTGCTTCAGACACTAGTAGCTGTGAGATCCCTGTTCAAATAACTCAAGTTTTCAGTTTCAGTTTTCTCATCTGTAAAATGGAGATAATAATAGCACTTACTTCACAGAGTTATAAGGATCAAGTGAAATAACATGTCAAGTGCATAGCTATATAAAGAACTATTTATTATTATTATTATTACATTGTTGTTGGTTGTTCAGTCATTTCTAATCCTTTGTGACCACATTTGGGGGGTTTCTTGGCAAAGATACTACAAGGGTTTTTGCAATTTCTTTCTCCAGCTCATTTTACAAATGGGGAAACTGAGGCAAGCAGGGTTAAGGGACTTGACCAGAGTCACACATCTAATAAGTGTCTGAGATGAGATTTGAATTCAGGTCTTCTTGAATCTATACTGTATCCACTGAAGCACCAGGTACCTTTATTATTATATTAGCTAGGGCTTAAAGAATGGGGTATGAAGCAGAGCTGGGAAATCCAGTTAAAGCAGAATAGTATTACCAAAGGCATAGGAATCAGAAAGGAAGGGAGACATTCGATGGACAATGGGTGGTCAATTTGGGAAGAAAATAAATATTAGGAAGCTGATAAAGTGTATATCAATAAGTTCTCCACAAAGGCTTGGCACACTTTAATGTTTAATTTGAATTATCAACATTTCTCTATCACTTTCTAAAGTGTACACAATCAACAAAACAATCCATTAAACCCTTTGCTGATTTCCAAGGTATAAATGCTCACACTGACATTTCACAAGCTGGTTGAAACTGGCTACAACACATCTCTGAATAGGGAATGTGAAAGGATTTAGTAGAAATGAGGCTGAAATAATCCACTGGGGCCAAATTAGGGAGGGTCTGAAATGACCAACAAACAGTTTAAACTTCTAAAAATCAACAATGGGGATAAAATGAAAGCTTTTAAAGCAATAATCAGAAATCCAAAAGCCATCTTTTAGTCCACTCTCCTCCTTTTATAATCCAGTTCTTCATTTGAGGAAATCAAGATCCAAGGTTAAGTGACCTGCCAAAGTCACCTAGAGAGTAAAAATTCAGGTCCTATGTCTCCAAGCCTTTTTCTTTCTTTCTTTCTTTCTTTTTTGAGTTAATCAGGATTAAGTGACTTGCCAGGATCACGTGTTTTTAAGTGTCGGAGTAGAGATTTTAATTTAGGCCCTCCTGATTCCAGGGCTAGATCTCTTTATTGATTGCACCACTTAGCTGCCCCATTCAGGGCTATTTCTAATATATCACATCGCTTCCTTAGCAATAGGGTGCTCTTGCAATGGATTAGATGAGAGGAAATGAGAGCTTGAAGTATGGTATGGCAGTGGGAAGAAAAAAATGGGAAATAGAGCAGCTATTGCAGAGCTAGAAATGATGGAATTTTTGATAGGAATTTCCCCATGTGAAGATGCCTTAGGCTTCACTCTAACTATGAGACATCCAGTCCCATATGAATAGACAGAAGAAACAAATAGGACTAAGAACATCTCAAAAGGGGACCCAACATGTACCTCTAATGAATTTTCAGGGATCCCTTCCAGTGCCATAATGATCCATCACTATCTTACAATGATCTGTCAGTGAATCATCATGTAAAATATTTTCATTGGAAGGAAAAGAATGCTCATAAAGAAAGGAAAAGCAATTTAACATCTGTAGTAACTATGACTAAGTGCAAGGCTGAATGATGGAGTGCAGATTGAGAGATCAGAGTTCTAATGTGGTCAGCTATTAATGAGTGGTGTGACCTGGGATAAGTCCCTTAACTACTTAGTATTTCTATTATAAAATGAGAGGAATGGACTGGTTGCTCACGAATGGTCCTTTTAAATCCGTGGCTCTTTGGTTTATTATTCAGCATCCCAAGGAAGGCTCTAATATGAACACATGCCTGTGTTTTTGAATGATAGGTCTCATCTTAGAGATTAAAGAAAAATATCTTCCAACTCTTTCTCTATTATTTGATGAATCCCCTTCCTTTATTGTAGAAATAGAAAAATTGAGATCTGTGAGAGGAATGGACCTTTTCAGGGTCATTCTGAAGGGTTACTAAATTGTCTTGGTCATTATCACTATCAAAATATATTAGTTGTTAGGGCTCACTTCCTCTGCCTCCAGATATTGTGTGTGTTCTTCTTTGTTTATATGCTATATCCCTTCATTATAAGGTAGAGGCAGGGACCACTTCTCATTTTATAATTCTATCCTCGAGACTAGCACAGTGCTTTGCAAGTTGCAGGCAGAATAAATGTCTATTGGATTGAATTGGATTAACATGGCGCCATACAGTATTTGAACCCTACCCTACCTAGGCTATGGGCACCAAGTTTTCATTGAGAATAATTTGGCCCAGTGTACCTAATCCTCTGAATATTGCAATGCAAGCATAAGTGAATAGAAATAAATAGATGTTAAGAATAAAAATGTTCAGCTCTATTTGACACAAAGACAATTCTCCATTAGCAATTATCAGCCTATAAAAAGAATGAGAGCAGAATTAATCTTCTAAACACAATACCCAAACAAGTTAGCTCAAGTATAAATTATGGCCTAGACAAGCATGAAGTATCATGGGTGCCCCCATACAAACTGCTATGGAAGTTTCAGGGTTGAATGCATTTTGGCAGTGAGAAAATTTGTCAAATGGGAGTGTGGAAATTTGAAATGCTAAGACTAAAACAACCACAAATACATTTTATTTTACCCTTATGAGGTTGCATCAAGGTTGTGCTGTGCAGCTGTTGTCCTATATGAAAGAAAATACAGGCCCCTGGCTGGAAGAAATGGAACATAATTATGTTATGATGAGCTGGGGAAAAAAAGCAGAGAAAAATTGGAATGCAAAGCATGATGGATGATGTTTTGTCAATTGGAAATGCAGCAATATAGCAAGTCTGGATAATAACTCTCTCTCTCCCTTCTTCCAATTTGGCAAACTGAAGTGCAGAAGCAAACCATATCTTTTTTGCCTTGTATTTATTCTTGACATAATTATGTCAGGCTTGTAAAGCAGATAGCATCGTCATCAATAATGAAAATTAACCGGATAGGTTGTTTTGAGGTACAAAGCTATAATCTCCCTGAGCAGAAATTTCCTGTTGCCTATTTAGACAAGTTGGAGAAGTGTATAGAATTCTTTTTTTAGGTACTTTATGTGAAAGCAAGCTCTTCATCCTTTAATATACTACTTTCAGGTACTGTCTATTTTATTTTAATCAAGTCGATTTAACTGGTAGTCAGGAAGGTTCAATTTAAATCACTGATCAAGAATTTATTACTTATTTCCTGGAACATGTGAATTCTTGTTTGAATCAATTAAATTCCATTCAAAACCATTTATTAGTATCTGTTCTTATTCACGTAGATGCAGGTTTTGTTACAAGGTACCAATTCCCTCAAGAAACAAAAAAGGGCTAAAGAAACTTGTGATTCTTATCAGGGGAAGCTGCCTTCTTTCAGGTAACTACTCTAAACTTGGGAATTTTGGACTGACTCCCAACTTCCTGAATGATGGTTCCAGTCTGGCTCCCTTGTGTCCAGCTGCCTTTTGACTGACCCACTCATCCCATTCCAACCTGGCTCCTGGCTTGGTGTT
This sequence comes from Antechinus flavipes, assembly GCF_016432865.1. NCBI lineage: Eukaryota > Metazoa > Chordata > Mammalia > Dasyuromorphia > Dasyuridae > Antechinus > Antechinus flavipes. Next base: position 57,557,595 of record NC_067398.1, on the reverse strand, counting down.
TGCTTCCTTGGCTTTGATATCCTGTCACCCTTTCCTTGAACTGGCTTCCTCAGTTGCAAACTCAGTTCATTTTGACCTCAGCCCACTCAACTTCCTCCCTCTGCCTATGGCACTTGGCCAGTGGCCTCTTCTCTCCTACTGAATTATGGTAGGGTTTGACAGAACACATAAGCATTTTAATTTAGTGATTTGTTTTAGTTTCTTTTTAGATTATTTCTATTTTCAGGTTAATTCTATAACTAGTTTAAAAAAACAAGTGATGATTTGATTATTTTATTCACTAAAATTAATTTTCTCCCTACTCCCTTTCTCTGGACAATTCAATTCAACATGTTTCCTTTACAAGAATAAGAAAAATATTCCATACCCCTACCTTGATAATTACAGAGGGCCAAGGCATTCATTGAATCAATAAATCAGAGTCTTGAAATAGATATGAATATCTCTATTGAATCAATAAATCAAAGGCATTTAACTAAATAGAACCAATCCAGATAATCAAATGGGGAGGGGGTATAGTGCTTCAGACTATTGAATGAAATGAAAGGCCATGCAATAAGTATATTGGGATTAGTTTGCAAGATACAGTCATGTCCTATGAACTTCTTTCCTTCCTTTCTTTCTCCTCCCTCCCTCTCTTTTACCCACCTACCTTTCCCTCTTATTCTCTTTCCCTCCTTTTTCTCCCTCCCTTCCTCCTTCCATCTCTTTTGTCCTCCTTTCCTTTCACCTTCCCTTCTTCCCTCTTTCTCTCCTTCCTTCCTTCCTTCCTTCCTTCCTCCCTCCCATTGGAACTCATGGTGAGCACTAATGAGGACTGGCTCCTAAGACACGAAGAGCTGCTCACCCAGTCATCTTGAAGAGCAGTGACTACAATTCCTCAGTGTCTCTTTTATCTTTTTGTTGAAGATACAAAGATACTTTAAGTTCAAGATGATAGCAATCATTTTCTGAAAGAAACTCAAAAATGAACATCCACAGAAATGTCATAGCAAACCCTCAGATTTTCAGTCTGGATTCCATGAAATAGTAATCTATAAGCAAGCTCATGGTCCTCTGGGAGAGTGATTTTGGCTATCAAAACACAACACTTTTGGGGGGACATCTAAGTAGGTATTTCCTTTTCATCTCTGATTTGCACTGTGTGAGCAACTCCCCAAAGGTCCATATTTCCTGCTAAGGCAGAACTAGGAGATCCTGACCTCTCAAGTTCAAAAAATAACCATGAATGTTATATAGATCCATCTTAGGATCACTTTTTCATCATCTAAGGGGATTCTCTCTTTCTCTTATTCATCTCTTCCCACAATGATGGCTGTTTGAACATGACAGTGGGCACATATCTTTGCCTAAATGAACCCAAGATGAAGTCCTTTTCTACCTTGGATCCCTTGCTTGGTGTGCTGGTGACCAAACATCAATTATTAGCAATTTGTTATGAAATATTTTATTAATAATCATAATTATACTAATATGATAAATATGACTAACAATTAATCAATTAGTATGTAATGATTATTAAATATTAATCAATTATAACTTTGATGCCACGGTCAAGAGTTTTCATGGTCAAAAGCTCCTGGGTCTGAGGGCTGACTGTCTTGTAGGAAGTAAATTCTGCAACAACTTCTTAGAGCAGGAAGGATGACCATCAACAGAAGATTATTACAGATGAAAAGACTAAGAAAGCCTAAGCCATGCCCTAGAATAAATGAAGCAAGCATTTTTAAAAATCATGTTATAAATGAAATGAGCTCTCTGCAGGAAAGAATCGATTTATATTACCTTCCTGGATAGAATGCAGATTCCTTGAGAGTAGATCAATCTTTGCATTTGTATCATCAGTACTTAGCACACTGCCTCATACATAATAAGAACTTAATAGATGCTTGTTGATTGCTTGATTAATCACTGTATTATGACATAATGCATCTGATCATATATGTTCCTGATGATGATGACCCTGAGTGAATCATATTCATTTCTATTAAGAAGGGGGGAGAGTATAAAATATATTTAATAAGATTTCTACCAAAAATGACTAAAATAAAAGAAAAGATTTGACTCTTAAAGGAGGATGAACAATTCCATTTATATGGAAACTCTTAGTCCCTAACAGTACTAGATAAGTGGTATATTTGTTAGTATATTATAATAATAATTTTTTGAGCTACAGTCTTGACGGGGCAAACGGAGAATGTTCAGGAATGATCTTTTCCTTCTTCAGACCTCAGGGTCTAACTAGCAATTTTGACCCCCTGGGTAGAACTTAAGAAATATACTCAGGGCAACCAGCACTAAATGAGCCTTCAAATCGACTTTGTAATTCATGCTGTGAAAATAATACAAGACATAATTATGCAAATTTAGTTGAGCTAGAGAAGAGACCCTATAGTATTATCCATAGAGGAAGAGACCCTGGACAACAACCCAAGGTACGAAGTCAGAGAGTCCCCTGAAGCCACCCTCTATAAGGGAGACCTCGGGATACTATCAGATTTCTACTGGGCCAGGCCTTAAGGGAAAGAAGAACCAATTTTTTGTAGCTTCCTTGTTTAATTTTTTTGCTAACTAGATGCTAAACTCAGTTATTTTTATATTACTAAAGGAATGCAACTGCTGTAAACATGGACATTTTTTTAAGTGCACAATTTAAAAAAAATCTTTATTTAAAGTTTTTGCATTCTAAATTTTGATGTCCAGGACAAAGCTCTGGTTGTCGTACCCTGGCATAGCACTTTGTCCTTTTTAGGCATTTATTATGATCTATTTTGGATTAGGGTTATTTCTTTATGTGTCCAAAACTCTATGAGAGCTAAAGCTATATTTTATTTAATCTTTGACATCTCCACACACCTCCATCAATTACCTAGCATGGTATAGGCACTTAAGCATTTTTGTCGAATTTTCTGAAATTATCAGTTACCATATTTAGGATTGATCTACAAATTTAATACCACATACGAAGAAAAACAAGGTGTTTTCTATAGTGCTTCTAATAAGGTCAGAATCAGTCAACTCTTTTGAAAGTTGTTTCTAAACAGACATTTCACAAATGTGAAATATCTTGTTGTTAAGGACCATGCCTAGGTGAAGGAGCAGGTCAATTCTCTGAGAGCCTACACAGCTGTGAATCATAACACCTGCAGGAGTTGCAAAGCAGCCTTTACTGACACAGGTGTTCCTTGTAGATGGGGGAATGAAAAAATTTGGAGGCAAGGGGGAAGAGGAGAGAGGTCAGATAATGCAATTGTCTTTCAGTCTCCTTGTATCAGCATCATCCTCTCACAAGAAGAGATCCATTCTACAGGGCTGAATTAGACCTCCAGCAGCCACTGGCAGGTGGCTCCTGTATCACAACACCTAGGTCCTTTGCCTTCCAGAATATGGTATTCCAGGCCCTCCAAACCTTTATTGTAAATGCTGCCAGATCCTGGGTAATCCTGACTATTGCTCCTTGATACTTGATATATCACATCTAGTGACCAAGCTAGAATAGAACTATATTATCAGCTATTATAAAAATGATAAAATAACTTCTCATATTACTTTTTGAGAGAAAAATTCTCCTAACCCACAGGATTCTGTATAAAGTGAAAGCAGAGTAGCTATTAATAATTTTTAAATTTAAAAATCAATTTATGTTTTTAGAAGTTTTTTGTTTAAATGGATTTTGTATTTGAGTACAAAGGCGATATTTAATTTAAGAACAATTAAAGCTTAAGAACATATTAAAACTCAACATGAAATAGAGACTTTAACTTTTAATTACTGACAGAACAAAAATAAGTTCTATCCTGAAAGGTAGATGCTAGTATTAGCTCTATTAATGAGAAAATTGAAACTGAAAAGTAGTGATTTATCCAGGTTTACACAAGTTCCTGAGGTGGGACTTATCTTCTTGATTCCAAGGCTAGCCCTATATGATCTAGCTACCTCAAATGCCTAGAATGTGGAATAAACTTCCCCAATGATGTGGTTGCCTTTTCTAGAACTTTCCTGCCTCTGTGTGTTCTTTATGCTTCTTATTCCTAGAATACATTCCCCATTATCCTCATACCTCTTCCCCATCCCTACCCCCCAAATCCAATTCCATTTTTGGTCTCACCTTTCTACATCCTTCAGTAAACTTTCCCTGGTATCTTTAGATAGAAGTTGTTCTCTCCCTTGGTTTATGGATGTTTTCTTAGAAATGACCATGTTTGGAACTGAAGTGAAGTGAATATAGCCAGGAGATCATTGTACGTGACAACAGTAAGATTATACAGTGATCAATTCTGACAGACATGGCTCTTTTCAATGAGATGAGTCAGGCCAGTTCCAATGATCTTGTGATGGAAAGAGTCATCTATACCCACAGGGAGGACTATGGAGACTGAGTGTGAATCATAACATCATATCACTTTTTTTGTTGTTGTTTGCTTTTTTGTTTTCCTTCACATTTTTTTCCTTTTTGATCTGATTTTTCTTGTGTAGTAAGATAATTGTAGAAATATATACAGAAGAATTGTACATGTTTAACATATATTGGATTAATTCTCTTCTAAGGGAGGAAGTGGGAGGAAGGGAGAGAAAAATTTGGAACACAAGGCTTTGCAGGTGTGAATATTGAAAATTATTTATGCCTATGTTTTGAAAATAAAAAAACTTTAATAATAAAAAAGAAAGAAAATGACCATGTCTTAGGAACAATAGAACATTTAAGGAAATTAAAGACAAACTTTTCGTAACCTCCAATGGACTGGAAGTTCCTTGAAGTCAGATAAAAAGTCAGCTTTTTCTAGTAACAATAGCTCTCATTTATAAAATATTTAAGATTTAAGAGTAAGCTTAATTAAGATTTAAGTTTTGTAAAACTCTTCTATAAATATTTCATTTGACTCTCAAAGCAATCATGGTACAATTATTATCCCCCTGTTACAAATGAGAAAACTGGGGTAAATTGAAGCAAACTTGTCACATGTAGTTCATAAGTATCTGAGATCATATTTGAACTCAAGTATTCCTGTTCCAAGTCTAATACTCTACCTCACTGCTTCTATTTTCTCTGACTGTGCTTTGCATTGATGTTGTGAATGTTTGATAAATATTTCTTGATTCAAATTGAGTTAAATGAGGTGAAGATGTATCTGAGGGACCTTTAATTTAATATGATGAGATTTAATTTTTTTTGTTTTAATCCTACCATATACCCCAAACTGTAATACATGTGAAGATCAATATTGAAGAACTATTCAGAGGCCTGTTTTGGGGAGGTAAGGTCTGAGCTGGGTTCAGGTATGTCTCATTTAAAAAAAATTTGACATTTAAATATGTAATTTGGGGATTTAGAACTGAAAGAACTTAAAAGTCACTGAGGTCAACACCTCCATTTTACAGATGGGAAAACTAAGGTTCAGATTCATGCATTCACTCACCCAACACCAAAATATAGTAAACCACAGAGCCAGGATCTAACTAAACCTGATTTGTTGGACTCTGGACTGACTCCATACTTCTTGCTGTTAAATCCTGCCAGTAGTGTGGGTACTCCAAGATGATATGTGAAAGGGATTAAGTCTACAGCTATTGAATGATAAGATAACTTATCATCCTCTCTAAATTAATGCAAAAGGATGATTACAGGGGCTGAACGTGATTTCCAAAAGGGAATTTGGTGTTGAAATGTCATGTCTTTGTATTTGGAACAGGAAGTATTTAGAGCATCAGTCATTTTAGCTTCAGTCTTTGTTCTTAATTCACATAAAAATTACATGTTTTATAGCTAGAGAGTCTTAATCTCCTCTATGATCCCGGCCGGTCCCACCAGCTGTTTATTAGGAAGTTTGATCTGGTTCTCCTGTAGGCATGTCAAACCCAGCAAGTCCAACGTTGCAATCATTATCTATCTCCCTAAACCTCCTCTTCTTCCTTCTAAACACCCAGTTTTGCAACCTCAGTCATCTTTGAGACATCATCTCTTTCATCCCACGCAGCTAATCACTCATCCAATCTTGTTAATTTCACCTCTGCAACCTCTCCCATCTGTCACATTCTCCTCACTAACAGAGGTACCACCTCAATCCAAACCTTTATTATTTTTTGCTGGGGCTGTTACAGTAATGTTCTATTTATTTGCTCTGCCTCAAATCTCTTGTCATTCTCCATACTTCTGACAAAGTGATTTTCTTAGATCACAGATTTGACCATGTTAGTCCCTAATTCAATAATCTCCAGAAGCTGCCTGTTACCTTGAGAATAAAATGTAAACTCTTCTGTTTGTCATTTAAATCTCATCATAACTTGACTCCAATTTATTTTTCTAGGCTTGTTACTCATTTCTTCCCTTCATGCACTTTTTGGATCAATCAGCTGTCCTCATAGAGGATACTCATTTTGCATACGTCAAGCACTTATGCTAGGAATATATTTTTCCCTCACCTTGCCTCTTAGCATCTCTAGTTCCTTTCAAAAATTCATTTCCAATGCCACTTGTTAGGAAGTCCTTCTTGATCTTTCCAGGTGCTAATACCTTGAAAGATCAGGAACCTATGTCTTCTTTCAAAAGGGACAAACAGAAAGATCCCAGATTACCCTTAAATTATCTTGTTAACTATTTTGAATTTAATTCTGAACTCAAAGTCTATTTGCATAAGATTCTCCTCATTGGAAGAGAATGATTCACTCAACCAAGTCTGTATACAGGATGAAGTTGTTAAAAGCTGGGAGAAGAGAAATCTGGGATCTTTCTGATTTGCCCCTTTGAGAGAAGACATGTATGGTTCCAGATTCTCTTTGGAGACAGAGCTCTAAAAGGAGAAAAAGAGTCTGGGGAAAAGCTGACCTTTAGAGCAACTGGTGCTTCAATCATGTCTCTATCCTCAATTTACCACACTAGAGACTTCAGGGAATTTTTTCTTGGGCGATTTCTAGGACTCTCTAGCTCTCTTGCTGAGATATCTTGCTCTCAGTGGAAGAGCTGATTCACTCTGCATTGTCTGGTATATTCTCATCTGCAATTTCTCTAATTTCTGTTGGCTATAGGTTTGCATAAACAAGTTTGTTTGCCTTTGTGTATTGTCTTTCTGTAATCAGCATTTAGTAGGAAAGGAGGCAAGCCTTGGATATATAGCTTGAGGCACTCCTTTCCTCTTAAGGGATCGCAATAGGAAGCATAACTTGAATTTACAATTATTTGCCCTAGACTAACAATATTTAGGGGAAATGATACATATAATTCCAGTCTGGTAACCTCTCTCCAAAGAAGACAGAATAATTATTTTCTTAGGGCTAATCTCTTTCTTACCCTCTTGTCAGAAATTTAAATCTCCTTGGAGTTCAGTGGGCAGAAAAGACTTGAGATATCTAGTCGTACCTTTTTGAGAACCAGATCCATGTGGACACATTACCTACATGGGCAATAGACACACACTGCAGCTATATTCTTATGGAGGAAATCTGGTTTTATTTTCCTAGGTTTAGGCTGGCTACATCATCTCCTTAGGCTTCTAGGGGTACCCCAAAGAAGTCAGTATATTTCTTCTATAATATTATTCAATCAAATCCTTATTCTGGTGTGTTTCCTCCACTGTTAGACATTAGCAATTAGCACTTAGTTCCATTTTACCAATTTACATGAATTATGATTTGTGAAGCAAGTTTACTTTGAAGTTATAACAAGAATAGAAGTTATAAACATTGTACTTCCAAGTATTGGAGGTGCATTCTCCCAAATATACCTTGGTTCCTGGAGAAATTGGGTTCAGACTTAAAGTAGCTTCTACATAGCATTGGTCTCACCAAGTTCATTTTCAAATGTTATATCCCAATGAATAGAGGGATGGATGAAGAGACAGAAAAAATTCTCTTCTTTCTAGAGACCAGATCAAGCAAGTTAGTTAGGACATTGCTTCTCACTGTCTAGCTTCTAGCAAATCCTGGCTTGGACTTCAACTCCTTGACCCCTAGTGGAGAGGCATCCTGAGCTTTTGAATCTCTCAAGGTTATAGCCCTCTCCAGCCTTTTTTGGCATAAAAAAGAAAAAAAGGAAAGAATAGACACAAAAGAGATAGAAGCAATGTCAGAGCCATGTGTTAGATCCAAAGAGAGGTTCTGAGGCTGTCTCTCCATCCAGAAGCTCAAAGTGACTCATTCTCCCTCTCCAACTCCAGCTGGGAAGGAAAAGAACCAGATGTAGTGAACCATTTTGTATAGTTAGTATCTTTTGGATGAAAAAAGACCAAAGTCTCCCACTACATCCAGAGCCATCTCCTATCATCTTGGTTTATAACTGGCCACTGGACCCAGATGGCTCTGGAGGGGAAAGTGAGACTGGTAACTTTGCACAGCCTCCCTCATTTAAATCCAATTCACTTGCAAGTCATGACATCTCTTTGATAATGTCATGGTCCTCTTGAAGAATGAAGAATAAACACCTTTTAGATCATCCAGAGTTCGGCTCCTAAGTAAATCAAGAAGACTCCTTTCTATCACATTGTTAGCAAACCAATTAACAATGTCTGTGCATGATCCAAACAGCTGTGCTATGTGTGCTCATTAGTTCTGCCTCCCCTTATGCTTACATACTTATAGTAATACAAGCTGTACATGTCTCTCTCCAGTGAATGAAACCTCCCCGAGGGCAGGGATGATTTGATTTGAGGGGTAGTCCAGTCCCTGTCATGATACCGAGTATATAGGAAGTGACTAATAAATGCTTATTGAGTCAAATTAAATTGCACCATACTGCATGTGAAAGGTCAGAGATATGATAAATGCATACGTTTGCAGAACATAAGAAATCATGAAATCAGATATTGTAGAAATTAGCTCATGCTTATGAAAAACAGCACTCCACATATAATGAACTAAGATGAGATTATCTTTCTTGAAAAATACTTCTGAGAGGCTATTACAGTCCCTAAATTAGACTAGTCCAGCAGTTTTGAGGTCTGATATTCAATAAGCACTCATAGACTGGAAAATCCAATTAAAATCCAACTTTGCTAATTAAGCATTAAAAGCAAATAGTTCTGGAATAAAAAGGGTATAAAATAGGACTCCCCTTCCACAGTCACAAGTGTAGGAACTCATGAAAGCATTTTGTAAGCTGTTGAAGCTCCCCAAATCCTTCCATACCACCTCCAACCTCTAATACTTCTAAAACTCAGGAAAAGGCTGAGGGAAGGGGAAGCGTAATTAGACCAACTGCTCTTCTCCAGTGGTGGCCAAATTCCTGCCACTGAGGCAATGAGAAAATAGTCCACTGGTATTGACCTTGATATCAAAAGGGGTATTGTGATGGTGTTATAATGAAGTAGAAATATGAAAATCAGAAAAAAAAAAAGCAGACTAGAAAGTTGGGAAGTAAGGAAGAAGAGATTGTTTGGATGTTTTAAGTATTGTTTAGGGGAGAGGACATAATGATCATAAGACAAGAAGATGCTGTTCCACTTGGGAAATATAGCACTATTGCAGAGGAGGATGTGTATTATCTCTTAATACAATTTAATCAATCTTGCTCTGAATCATACTCACCAAGAAATACTCATTTCCACAGGTAGGACTTAGAAACAAAGCATTATAATTGTTTGTGTATTTCTGACCATCTTGTATTGTATTTCTATATATTTCTAACTATAAATTAATAAACTCTTTGCTGGTGCAAATCAGCTTCGTGTGAATTTAGGAAAATATAGGGCTATTTTCCCAGGGCCTGATTATTCTTGATTAAGCTATTAAGTTCAAATTCTGGATCCAAGGTCATGCCATCTAAGTTCTGTCATTCATGAGGCACAATCAACCTGATTTTTACTGACTTTACTCTTTTACCTATGGAACTCTTTTTAAAATTAGAGCTTTTAAATGAACAAACATTTACTCTCCCTTCCTCTAGTACCTCCTCTACCATTGAAAAAGAAAAAAAGGAAAATGAAGTCTTTGCAACAGAAATACAGTTAAGTAAAATAAATTCCCATATCAGTCATGTCTAAAAATGTTATGTAGCATTCTGCATTTTTAATCCAGAAGATGTAAAACATTCTTCATTATCAGTTCATTGGAATCTTTGTTGATCATTGTGCTGATTAGAGTTCTTAAGTCTTTCTTCCTTTTTTTAAGTATTGTTATTGTATGTTACATAATAAACATATTTCAATTGTTTATTGTATAAATTATTCTCCTGGTTCTTCTCTCATGACTCTGCATCAGCTCAAACAAGTCCATTATATGTAATTCTTGATGATCCTTACCTTGAGTATTTTAACCCTTGTCCAGAAGCTGTACCAATTTCTTCTTGTACATTTACCTTTGTAGAATTACAGACTTAGGAGCTGGAAGAGCTCCCAAGGATCATGTAGTCTACATACTTCTTTTTACATATAAGGAAACTGAGTCCCAGAAAAGTAATTTGCCCATAGGTAGTAAGTTTCAGAGCTACCACTGACACAGTTTCTCTATTCTTTATTTTGTTCTATAGCTTCCCTTTCAACAAAAACACCAGCTCAAAAAATTGGACACCAGACTTGGTTAGGAGGACCTGGGTTCAACTTTCATCTCAGATACCGTGTGTGATGCTGGCAAAGTCAGTTAACTTACCTGTGACTCTATTTTCTCATCTGGAAGTTGGATTCTTTCTCCTCTGGGAGTCCTTTTAGTTCTAAAACCTATAACCCTATAAGAGGTTGTCACTTAATTCTTAACCCACTTTGCCAGCATCAACACCAGGATTTTATTGTTAGAGTTGAAGTCTATTTGAAGTCAAAGAGAAGATCAAAGTCATCTGGTGTCAGCTCTTATTTCATAGCTTTCCTCTGTTTACTCTTCTTTTAATCATCTCCCAATTAAATTGTGTAGTTAAACTTTCTAACTCTGATACCATCATTGATCAAGACTAAGCCATTTAAGTTACTTAAATGGTTCCATCTGTGGCCTGGATCCCATTCTAGGGCTCCCATTCTGGTTGATCCAGTCCAATGCCATTATTCAGCACCTGTCATGTAAAAGCACTCTGACAGACCTTGAAAACGCAAAGATGATCAATAATATAGTTCCTTCCCTCAGAAAGCAATCACTCTAAGAGAAATGGATAAGAAATATATGCAAGTGAGCAAAATTCAGTGCAGAATGTGATAAACAAAGGAAAAAACCAGGCAATGTACCCTGAGAAATGTGAGAAGGGAGAGACCACTTTTAGCTAATCTGTTCACAGAGGGCTTCATGGAAGAAGTCTCATCAGAAATACCTTTGAAAAAAGAGAAAGATTTCCACAATAAAATAGAGACAGGCAGGGAAAAGGGAAAACAGAGAACTCTTCAGTTTGCTTGGAACAAAGTACACGAAAAGGAGTCAAGTGGAATAAAGCTCAAAGAGTAGGTTAGGAGCAAGAAGTAGGGGAGGGGTCTTAAATGTCAGGCTTAGGAGTTGGTATTTTATCTTATGGACATTAAACAGTAAAGAGTAAGATTTTTTTTAGCAGAGGAATGAAATAGTCAAACCCATAAATTAAGGATATTATTTTAGAAGTTGTATAAAAAAATGGATAGAAGTAGAAACTAGAAGTAAGAAAGACCAACTGGGAGGCCATCATATTTGGACAGAGATCATGAAAACTTGAATTAGAATGATTGCAATGTAGTAGAGAAAAGGGAATGAATGTAAGAAATGTTGCCAAAACAAAATCAACAAGATTAGGGAAATGATTGGATGGAGGATAGTGTGGGAGGAGACAGTTACAATATGTATATACACATAGATGTATATATACGTGTATAGATGTAATATATATGCCAGTTCAAGTATATATATAAATGTGTATATGTCTTAAAAACAAACTTCATAATATAAATCTATAGTAAATAAACATAAATCAGCCCCATTTCTGTTCCTCTACATATATTAAAACATTTGTATTTGTTAATGATTAAATTCACAATAAAAAAGAAAAAAGTTTAAGGAGGTACATAACTCATCTTAGGGGTAGGTAGATGGTTCATTGGATAGAGCACCAGGCCTGGAATTAGAAAGATCAGAATCCAAATGAGACCTCAAATATTCATTACCTGTGTAACCTCAGGTAAATCACTTTACCCCTGTTTGTTTCAAGTCCTCATCTGTAAAATGGAGACATATTGGAGAAAGAAAGAGCTAACCATTCTAGTATCTTTGTCAAGAAATCCTCTTGGACAAGTCTGTAGGGACATAAAGAATTGGACATAACTGACCAACTGAACAATTCGTCTTAGATCAGTTGTCTTAACCTGTGATCTATTTACTTAAAAATATATTCTGATAACTATAATTCAACATAATTAGCTTTGTAATCTTTTATGTTTTATTTTGTGCATTTAAAAACATTGTGAGAAGGGTTCATTAAGCTGCCAAAAGTTTCTTCAATACACAAAAAGGTGAAGCTCTCCTGCAGTTTAACATAAAGAATAGAGAGCTGGCCTAAGCCAAAAAGAGACCCGAGTTCATGATGTTGAACAAAGCGAGCAGAACCAGAACATTGTGCACAGTCACACAACATTGTGTGGTCATCAACCATGATACACTTTGCTCTTAGCAATGCAACCATCAAAGACAATTCCTAAAGACTCATGATGGAAAATGCTATCCATGGCTGAATGCAGATCAAAGCATACTATTTTCACTTTTTAAATTTTTTGTGGCCTTTTTATTCTGTTTCTTATTTCACAACATGACTAATTTTGTTGTGGAAAGGGGGGATGGGAGAGAGCCAGAAAAATTTGAATCCCCAAATCTTATTTTAAAAATGAAGATTGAAAACTATCTTTACATTTAATTGGGAAAAAAATACTATTAACAGCAACAACAAAAATCAGAGTTCAAGTTCCAATTTTGACATATACTGGCTATGATTCTGAGCATATTACTTAATCTCTCAGTACTCTAGCCCAGAAGTGTCAAATATTCAAACTTTGGGAGTGAGAACCAAACCAGATTAAAATGAAATTGGAATATATTTGACAAAATAAATAAAAAAATATAACAACAGAAGATTACATTAATATGTGTTTTTTCTAAGGCAAAATGCTACCAAAGATCCTTCTATATGATTGTATTTGAATTTCCATTGTTCCAGACAATTTCCTAAGATAAGGCTTCAGAAAAGGTGCTCACCTGCACTGGTAGACTTATTTTCACAATGAAATCACAAGGTTAGTCCCTTCATTGAACTCATAGATTTTGATCTTGGATGCTGGAGAGACATTGATGCTATGAAAGAATGAAAGATGAGGAAAGGAGAAGCAGATTTGGGGAAAGATGATTTTAGTTTAGGATGTGTTGCATTTGAGGCACTAGTGGGATAACCAGACAGAAATATTTATGAGACAGTTAAAAATGTGGAGCTGGAACTGAAGAGAGACAGTAAGTCTTTGATATGTAGATTTGGAATAATAGCTTATATTTACCTACAAGATACTTTAAGATTACAAGATACTATTTTTATCCACAAGAAGCCTGTGAAGTAAGTAATTCAAATATTTTGTCCTCATTTTGCCGGTTAGGAAACTGAGGCTCTAGGAGATGGTCATTATTTTGTTCTTGAAGAGGACATAGCATTAGAGAGCTGATGCTGTGACATGTAGGTGAATTGGATTTAAGTGAGGGAGGGCTGTGCAAAGTCATCAGTCTCATTTTCTTCTCCAGATCCATCTGGGTCCAGTAGCCACATATAAATTAGGGCAACTGGAGATGGCTCTGGATGCAGTGGGAGGCTTTTGTGTTTTTAGGCTAAGGTCTTTAACAGATCTCAATTTGAGTGATACAAGGCCCAATTAATAATTAAGGTGAGATAAGAAAGAAATGAAACAAAGGCTTTTTTTTAAAAACTAACTCAAAAAATAAAGTAATAAAACTGGGAGGGCAAGAGCCTTAGGATTCCTAGACAAAACAGAATTGTGATTCTCATTCACTCTGAGGCAATCCAAGCCCAAACAAAAATCAAGTTTTTACCTGAGACTTTTTGTTGGCCAGTCAATGACAGTCAGAGTGATTTGAATTTAAAGCATGGTCCTTAAGAAAGAAATCTAGCTCATGAACCTCAGTATATCAGGGAAGAGAATGAGTGGGGGAGGAAGAGAGAGAGTGGGGGCGGAGAGAAGGACAGAGACAGATGGAGAGACAGAGAGACAAATAGAGAAGGAGAGACAGAGAGACAAACAGACAAAGAGACAGAGAAAGAGAGAAGGATAGGGAGGGACAGAGCTATTTGGACGTCAAATCTATGACATTTTTAAAACCACCACATGTTGGAATAATTTCATAATCAAAACCATGGGAGTGAATAAAATTACCTAAGGGTAATTTAAGAGTAATGAGCGAAGAAAAGGTATGAGAATATTGAGGAACATTTAGATTTAGGAAGTAAAAGAAGTAAGATGAATCAATGAAGTATACCAAAAAGAACTAGAAAAGAAACAGAAGAGAGCAGAGATGAAGACCAAGCAAGTAGGACTAAGAAAGCTTGGTTAGACGGAAGGAAGAAGTTTCACAAAACCTTTAAGAGAAGAGAATGTCCAGGCGGAGAAAGTAATTAACAATGTCAAATGATATCAAGAAGGATGAAAACTGGAAAAATATCATTTGATCTGAAAAATAAGGATAAATAAGTTTCCCTTGAATAATGAGGTCAGAGGCTGAATTTCAGAGTTTTAAGAAGAGAAATCCAGGTTCTGAGTATAGATGGATGCCTAGTAGGGATATTACTATAAATAGTAAGTACTAATAAAGGAGCCAGTAGATAGAAAAAGATTTAATATTAGAGTCTAGAATTAGAATGGGAACAATCTGCCCGAGAAGAGGAGAGGTTTCTAATGAAATTCTTTTAGACAGCATTTTTCATGCATCTAAAAAGGGAGAGGAAACTTCATTGGAATGCATACCAGCCAAGACAGACTATAAACTGGGAATTGGGTCTGGATTTGAATCCCAGCTCTCATAAAATATGAATACATACATATTACTTAAATCCCATTCCACCATTTTACAAATGGAGGTAAGAATAATACTTAAGACTACTTATGGCCTATTGTAAAGAAAGTACTAGGAGTCATTCTTTTTATAGAAGAATAAGTTTAAATGTTTAACAGAATGTTGATGAGACTGTCGATGATAACTGGAAGAATTAAGTCTCTGTTCTTGTGTTACCTTGATTCTATCACTTTTTAGGGACTTTTTTCACTTTTTACAGTGATGGTCATAATAATTCCCTTATGAGAAAATACTGGAGTATATGATAAATAAAATGAAGGGTTTGAAATAGATCAGAGGTTCTCAGGACCCTTTTACCTTCTTAAAAATTAGAGGATCCCACCCAAGGGCTTTGTTTATGTGGGTTATAAATCTGTTGACATTTATTGTGTTAGAAATGAAAATGTCTTACTATTCTTATAAAAATTGTCTTGTGTTTACACACCTGCTAAGATGGTCTCAGGGATCCCCAGGAGATCCTAGACAACACTTTGAGAACCTCTTCCAGTTCTGACATTCCATACTCTAGGCCCCTCCCTTCTTGGCCATTTTAGCTTAGACAGTCAATGTTCTAAGGTCCATTCTAGTTCTAACATTCTGTATTCAGAGGCCCCTCCCAGCTCTGTCACTCTGTGGTCTAGAAAGCCTGGAAATTTGTTGAAAAGGTGCTGTAGGAACCCAACATCATGTCTTTTAAAAGATCTGGATCATCCACTTGAAGTTTCCACCTTCTGCATTGTGGGTCTGTTCTTAATACTGGTTCCTCACTTCACATTTTTCAGGATATTCCTATACCTCTTAATCTAAGCACCAGACTGCTCCTAAATACTAGGTAAGACTTGGAACAGAGAAGGTCCCTGGCAGGGTTCTCCTTTTGTGAAGTAATTAGTGTCATTGCTGTATTGAAATAGGACTAGGAGGAGATCTCTGCAGCCACAGTCTTTTATGGACCTTTGAATAGAAACTCTCTCGGCTCATAAAGGAAATAATATTTATAAAAATAAAGGTAGTCAATGGGGAAGCCATTACCTAAATTCAGTTTGAATTTGAATATGGGGAGTTAATAAGAAATGACTCAGGATTTCAACTGCCTTGAGAGGGTAGAATGTAGGAGGATATTATTTAAAACTATTAGGAATTTAGAATAGAGGAATACATAACAAGCACTGGCCTGGGAGATACAGTGCTGAGTTCTAGTCTAGATAGTTATGTGTGACCTCACAAGAATGGGCATATCTTTTTGAGCCTCAGTTTCCCCATCTGTAAAATGAGTGGTTTGGGGAACACTGGGATTGAATCCTCTGTGACCTTAGACAAGACATTTCATTTCAATGGATTTCTGCTTCCATGGACTACCTAATATCACCAGGTTTTAATTTACTAGCGTTCTTTCAAAGTACTCTACTTGATGCACATTACATTATAAAACTTCATCATCACTTTCATCTCAGCAAGTTCTTCTCTCTCCCCTTTCCCCAATTCAATCACTCCTTAATCTTTAAGATTTTATTTACTCCTAAAAAAAAATTCTACTTCCTTCTTCAAGGCTCACGTTAGGGACCATACCTCCTCTGGAAGCCTTCCTAGGTTTTCCTAGCTAAAAATATTTTCTTTTTGCTATGGAAAGAGTCAGAGGAACCTGGCATTGAATGCTGGCTCTGATACCTGCTACCCTAGGAGTCTTTGGATAAGTCACTAAATCTCTCTGAATCTCATTTTCCTTATCCATAAAATGAGGAAGTTAAAGTTGGAGACCTCTAAGTATTCTTTTCATTATAAAATCTATGTGTTAATCTAAATTTTTCCCCCTGAGGCAATTGGGGTTAAGTGGCTTGCCCAGGGTCAAACAGCTAGGAAGTGTTAAGTGTCTGAGGTCAAATTTGAACTCAGGTCTTCCTGACTTCAGGGCTGGGGTTCTATCCATTGTGCCACCTAGCTGCCCCTGTTAATCTAAATTTTCTTGGGATATCTGGATGTCTCCTTTGCTGTCATCATACTTGTATACCATAGCCTTCCTACTATCCAGGTAGATTTTATATAAATTTCTTGAGGGCAGAAACTTTATCATTAAAAAAAATGAAACAAACCCAAAAAATCCAACAACTTTATTTCTCTAGTGCTGAGCATGGTACCTTGCAAGTAGAAGGAATTTAAATATTTGAACTTAATGAATAAATAAATCAAGATATTTCCTTTGAAGATGATTGGCCAATCATTTGAGTCCCTTTTAATTCTAAAAACTATGACCTACTCCAGGATTAAATGATCTCTAAGAGCCTTTCTAGGTGTACTAGTTAATGATTACATACAGGGCAGAGTAATTTTGTCACAGAGGCCTTTCAGTACTTGGCATTCGGGACAAATAGTATCTGCCAGGGAGCCTAAGTGGAGCCATTCAGTTCACGTTCTGTGGCAAGTGAACTGCTATGTTTTGCAGAAGGCTGTCATTTCTGGATGACTTAAAATGGTCATCCTTGGCAGAGCTCATGCTGTTGTCTGGTCTATATGGATTGTGAAAATGTCTAGGTCTGCATGTGGTAAAAAATGAGCTGCAGCTGGCTCATTGGGAAGACTGAATTGGGAATCCAAGGACGAGGGTTAAATCCTTGCTTTGTCATTTGCTACCTGTTTCTTCATTTTCATGATGAAAAAAGAGATGCAGTGACTAAATGAGCTGGTGGCAACACCAGAATTAGCCCAGAGCTCTGACCTGAGTAGGAATTATGGTATCTGGGGAATATTCAGTTGAATAAGAAAAAGAGGGCATAGGGGACAGACAACATGCCTTAGTTGGATGTAATCACTGCAAAAGCAGAAGTTACTCATTCCCCAGAATCCAGCCCTAGACCCCGTGATAGAGCCAGTGATTCCTGACCTCCCTTCCACTCCCTGGAAAGAAGTGAAGCAGAGAAAGAATAGAAAGTAGAAAGTGTATGAGGGGTGGAATCTCAGGAGTGACTCATTAAGGCAGAGAAATGGAGGGTTTACCACTTAGCACCATGCCTGGCATATGATGCATACTTAATAGATATTTATTCATTAATTATGGATTGATTGTTTGGGGAAGAAGCCACTTCTTAGAGAAATGTACTTGCTAGATGTTAACATCCTGGAAGAAAGCTCTAGAGATACTGTCCTAGTTATGGATCTGTTCCTAACTCACAAGCCCTTTTCCTTACCTTTCCTCTGATCACCTTTGTGACCAAGTCTATTCACTGACAAAAGCAATTCCTTGTATTGCATCATTAACCTTCCAAAAAAGGTTCACTATTTAAATATCTTCTTTCTTGGAAATTCCATTTATTGTGAAGAAAAGTCAGTTTCTTCATGTAAAAATAAAACGATATCATGAAAGGTCAATAATTTTTGTTGATACTTACGGTACAACTAATCAAGGAGTACACAAAGCATAGGCAATGAAATCCACAGCAATGTGAAAGAGACTAACTAGCTGGCCATCTATAGCAAAATGACAAAGTGAATGAAAAGTGCATTTTGTTGAGATGATGAAATACTACTAGAAAAGTAGCCCATGGGGGCAGCCAGGTGGGTGCACTGGATAGAGCACCAGCTCTGAAGTCAGGAGGACTTGAGTTCAAATCTGACCTTAGACATTTAACTCTTCCTAGTGTGATCCTGGGCAAGTCACTTAACCCCAATTGTCTTAGCAAAAAAAAAAAAAAGTAGCCCATCAAACAAATCTATCATTTGGATAACAAAAAAGTAACTTGCCCTTAGTAACTTGCATGGTTAGTATGCAAAGACATTAATGCAAATAGGGAGGAAGGATGACTTTTGCAAAGGCTTATTTTTATAGAGAGAGTACACAACAGCTGCTTGCATGTTAGACAAAAGGGGAATGTCAGGAAAGAAATGAAATTATTTTGTTTGTCTGGCTAGGATGGGTAGAAGTTCTGGGATTTTATATAAAGGTATTGCCCAAGTGGTCCCTTCATGAGAGATCTGTTTCTTTTGCTCTTAGCTAATGTTAAAGGGACTCCTATTGAAAATTTTGCTTTGAGCTCAAGAATTGAAGTTGACATTCCTGGCTTGGACAAGTGAACATTCTGAAAGCATATCTGTCAGAGGCAGAAAATGTCCAGATGTCATTGAATCCCAAAAGAAGTGAGTTGATTTTATTACAACTTGAAGCAATGTTTGTTTAACATTCCACTCTCATGGGATGTACCAGCTGACTTTTATAAAAGAATTCACTTTTTCTTTCAGTGCATCAAACATTTCAAAGGTTTTACTGTATGCAGAGGTACAACACAGGACACCTTTGTCTCAGTTCCAAATATTCAGCATAAATATATTCAACAGTAGGTTTTAGATACTGAATTATGGTTTTGGCAAACTAAATAAACTTATATATACATATATGTAACCTTTATGTGTATAAAGGTTATAGGTTACATTTCTATATAAAGGTTCATTATATGTATGCATACACACACACACACATATATATTTATATTTTGGGGGAGTTAAACAAAATGACTTATTATGGAAATTTATTATATAATGAGGGTTGATTAATTTGATAACTTTTGCTCAAAAAAATCACTATAAGATTAGAGGATAAGGATCTTTGCCTAAACAGTACTTCTTACAGCTGTTCACTTGCAGTATAACATTTTGCCTAGGGGATACAGGGAATTTCTATGATTGGTTCTAATTAATGGTGGCTATTTCCAAGGTGAATCATGACAGAGACTCAGGGGAGACAGACTCTCGTTGGAAGAACCATTCTTCCTCCTTGTTCTGTAAAAACAAACTGTCTTGTCCATTCTTTTTAGCTATTTGGACTTCCAGATCTGAGTTCTTCAAAGGTAGAAGGACAACGCCATCTTTTCCCTCCCTCCATTCTCTAGATTAAAATGTAGCCTTGGAGAAGAAGCACATGGCAAATGGCCTGTGTTTGTCTAGGTTGACAAACAGTGGCCAGTGCATCAGATTCAGTCTTCCACCCGTTTTTGTGGCCAGTGAACTAAAAACGATTCTTATGTGTTAAAATAAAGTTTTATTTTATGATACAAAAACCACTCTTAGTTATAAGCCACACAAAAATAGGTCATGTTGTATTCGATCCTTGGTCTATACTTTGCTGAACCTTGATCTAGATAAACCTGAAAGGGGAGATCCTAGACTTCCAAATCCTGGTTACCCTTGTCTGCCTTACTGTTTCCCTTTCTAAGCACAGGTTAGACACTAAAACTCTTGAGAGAGGTTTTTTTTGTTTTTGTTTTTTGTCTCTTTGTCTTTTTGCATGTTTGGAAGGTCCTAAAGGAGGTGCAGGGGATAGAACCTGGAGTCAGAAAGACCTGCATTCAAATATTACCTTAGATGTTTAATGACCCCTGGGTAGTTCACTTAATCCACTGAAGAGGAAACAACAAACCATTCCACTATCTTTGCCAAGAAAACTCCATATGGGGTTACAAAGAATCTGATGGGACTGAATAACAACAAAGGATTGAAATTTCCTGAGTTTAATCATTTGGATACGGACCTCCTGGGGTAGTAGTTTCAAAGTGGAAGCTGAGGTTTCCAGGGTGTACTTTGCCTGATCCTTAGGGATATGTGGTTAATCAGTGGGAGGGTGGGAAGTTGAATCGCGTCCTGTCCTGTACATTCTCTTGATAAACAGGTCTTGGGTGTGGTTTCTTATACAATCATACCCACTCTTACTGACCCACTCCCCACCCCTGTTCCCTCCCTTTATAGTGACAGCCCCCAACATGACTACTTCTGAGTCAGGTGTTCTGGCAGCTGTAATCTTATCATTCCTTGGACATCCACAGCAACAGGTGATGGGAATAATTCCATCCCCACCCTAATCTTCCAGCACACCCATCACTTGCTTCCTAGCAGGCATCCTATGGAGAGCAGACTGTGCCCCAACCCTAATCTCACAACATGAGCAGGTATGGTTGGGTTATCATCAGTAGGGATGCCAAAAGAAAGGAACTAATTAACTAACTCTATAGGGTTAGACTCTCTATGTGAATCTCTGGGGGGTCCTGGACCAAGCATCACGTAATTTTTATATTAAGATCCTTTGGAATATAATTATCAGATACTGGTTTGAGGTCACATTACATGAGATCTTGAGGGGAATCTCAGAGACCATTTAACCCAGCCTCATTTTATCTGTAAGAAAAATAAAGAAAGCAAAGAGGAAAGTATGCTTTAATCTGCATTTGGACTCTTTCTGTAGAGATGGATGACATTTTTCATCATTAAGTCCTTCAGAATTGCATTGAACCAGCATTGAATGCTGAGAATAACTAAGTCATTTACAGTTGATCATGATACAATATTGCTGTTACTGTATACAGTGTCTTGGTTCTGCACATTTCGCTTTACATCAGTTCATGTAAGTGTTTCCAGATTTGTCTGAGAGCATCCTACTCATCATTTCTTATAGTGTAATAGTTTTCCATCACAATTATATCCAACAACTTGTTCAGTCATTCCCCAATTGATGGACATGCCCTCAATTTCCAATTCTTGCACTATTAAAAGAGTTACTATAAATATTTTTATACATATAGGTCCTTTTTCTTTTTCTTTTTTGTCTCTGGGACACAGATCTACTAGTGGTAGTGTTTAATCAAAGAGTATATCTTTTGGGCATAGTTCCAAATTGCTCTACTGAATGATTGAATTAGTATATAACATCACCATTGGTGAATTAGTGTCCTAATATTCCCTTCTAACATTTGTCATTTTTCTTTTCTGTCATATTAGTCAATCTGATAGGTGTGAGATGGTACCTCAGAATTGTTTTAATCTTTATTTTTCTAATCAATAGTGTTTTGGAGCATTTTTTTCATATAACTCAAAACATTGATTACTTTGTCTGAAAATTACCTATTCATATTGTTTTACCATTTATCAATTAAGGAATGATTTTTATTTCTATAAATTTGATTCAGTTCTCTGTACAGTTGAGAAATGACACCTTTATTAAAGAAACTTGCTGTAAATTTTTTTTTCTATAGTAAAGATTACTATATAATTTTCTTCATTCTATTTCCCCCCCTTATCCTATTCTCTCCCCCCTTTCACCTTACCCATTCTCAAAAGTGTTTTTAAGCATTCTATTTTAATGTAGTATTCAAAGCTTAGATTATTTTTACTTTATAGTTTCAATTTTCCTTCTCTAAAGAATTATGTTTCCCCCCTCTTTATCCTAGTTTCAATTTTCCTTTCTCTAAAGAATTGTTTTCCCCCTCTTTATCCTATTCTCTTTCTCCCCTTTCACCCTACCCATTCTCAAAAGTGTTTTTACACATTCTATTTTAATGTAGTATTCAAAGCTTAAATTATTTTCACCTTATAGTTTCAATTTTCCTTCCTCTAAAGAATTATATTTTGGATCATATGAATGAAGAAGAGAAGGGTGATATAATGGATAGAGAGCTGGCCTACGAGCCAGGAGGACCTTGCCAAGTCCTACTTGGCTGTATCAACCTGGGCAAGTCCCTTAAACACTCAGTGTTTTATTAAGTCTCTGATGATAAATTGATGAGAATATATTGACTTGCATTGGTAGAATGAGTTTCTTTATTTGGAAGTTATCTATGCCAATAAAATCATGGATCCAGTCACTGTCCTTTTCCCCATGGATAAGGAAAGATGTACTCCATCTTCTGATTATGCAGTCTGGCTTCTGTACTGATGTACTCAAAGCTTTTAATCTTGTCAAGAATTGCAGTTATATTTTATAAAGTAACTGTAAAATATCTATGTCTCTATCATGGACTGATAGAAGAAATCACATAATGACTATTGCAGGGGAAAAGGAAACGAATAAATCAGAGAAGATCTCTTTTTGTCTCTTAGACATCTAAGTCACCTCTATTGCCTCACTGCACTGTGAAGGACTCGTGAATAATAAAAAATTTACCTGGTGTTTAGGGTTATCTCATGTAATCCTCCACAAAGATCCTATGAAATACGTGCAATGGTTTTTGGTATTTCCATTTTAGGTGGGAAAAGTGAGACAGAAGGAGGTTAAATGCTTTGCCCAGAGTCACAGAGCTAGTAAATATTGGAGACAGTGTGAATCTAGTTTATTCTGACTTGGAGTCCAGCGCTCTATTCCCGGTTCCACAGGGACTTTCTCAAAGAGTATGCCAGAAAAACACAAGCTCTGGCAGGCCTTCCCAAGTTGGGCAACACTTCAAGAAGAGGCATGGTGACAGACTGTGTGGTTGTCACCTGAGGAGCAGCTTAGCTAAGTTTGGAGTCGCTCATCATCCAAGCTGGTGTTGAGTTTTTTTGGCCATAGCAACTCTAGAATACTGTCTTTTAAGACACGGCAATTGCAACTTAAATTGGTGGAGGGTATCTCCACTAACTAAATCTTGGGCCCTTAAAATATGAAAATTAGTAGAGATCCAGACAATGCTATAGCAGGAAATGAAATGATACCTTCTCTCTGATATTTAGCAAATGTCATCTCTGGTGTTTTACTCATAGCATACGAGTTTGAAAATTGGAAAGGAACTTGGAAATCCAACTCCCTCATTTTTTATAACTGGGGAAACTGAGGCCCATAAAAGCTCAAGTAAAGACCAGAACAGAAATTTGAACACACATCCTCTGACTTTGAATCCAGTTGTCTTTTCTTGATGCAACATTGCCTTCTCCAATTCCCAGAGTTCCTCTCTAGTGGAAGATTCTGATGATCTCTAACAAGTTTCTTTCTTGTAAACATTTAATTTCTGAGACTTATTCTTCTTTGAGTTCTATGACAATTAATTAAATTAACAACTAACTTCTTTTCCTACAAACATTTAATTTCTTAGGTTTATTCTACTCTGAGTTCTCTGACAATTAATTAATTAAATAAACACATATGAAATACTTGCTGTGTGCAGACCAGTCAAAAAGATCTTCATTAAATTTTGGTCTCAGATGCTTATTAGCTGTGTGACGATGATCAAATCAATTGATCTCTGGTTACCAACAGTTTCCTCATCTATAAAATGGGGATAATAATAGTTCCTACTTTCCACAGTTGTTATGAGGATCAAATGGTATAACAATTGTAGAAAATGTCATATAAATATTAGCTATTATCATCATCATGAATTATTATACTATATTCTGGAGGATATAATGTAGTTTAAACAAGACATAACCAATAATCATGGCCTTTGTAGAATTCACAGCCTAACTGGGCTGAAGAGTGGTCTATAACTAAAGGATTATAGTAAATGTTAGTAAATATTAATATGAAGTCTCATGATTTCAAATTTAATTATTCAGGAAAGAAGGGAATTGTAGTTATTTCCCATAGTTTGGATCTGGTAAATGGGGACAGGGGTCATGCAATAGAGCTCCTGTAATTAATTCCAGAAATAACCACAATGATTTCTATGAACAATGGTAAAAATCTGCTCACACAAAATGCATTTACCTACAAGCCCAATCTCCTAACCAATTTTACACAAGATCATATAATTTAGATCTGGAAAAGATTTTAGTTTAGAACCCAACCCTGACATCTTCTAACATTGAGGCCCAGAATGGTCAAATCATTTGCCCAAAGTCACACATGTGTAAATAGTGGATCTAGTTTATTAGTAAGCAACTATGTCAAAGTGAAGGAAACAAGAGATTTGAGCTGATTATAAGCAGAGACAAACACAAACACAATAGTAGGAAGAGAGTTACGGAAAAAGACTTGACCAAAATACATTTCCAGTGATGACCTATGTACAAGAAATTGGTAAAGGATGTCATTCAGGAAATGTAGTATCAGAAAAAGGAGGTGAAAGGGTCATGTAGGAAGATCAGGGAATTCAGAGGAAGGTCTGTACACTGTGTAGAGTCTTTTTTTTTTTTTTTTGTACATTTTATTTTTTTCAGTTACACATAAAAACAATTTTTCGCATTTTTTTTCCTTTTAAATTTTGGATTCCAAATTCTTTCCCTCCTCTTGAGAAGCCAAAATTATTTGATAATAGATTATGCATGTATAATCTTGCAAAACATATTTCTACATTAGCCATGTTGCAAAAGCAGACACAGACAAAAAAAAGGGGGAGGTTGTTTTTTTTAAAGTATGCTTTGATTTGGAATACAGACTCCATTAGTTCCTTCTCTGGAAGTGGATAGCATTTTTCATCCTAAGTCCTTCAGAATTGTCTTGAATCTTTGTATTGCTGAGAATAGTTAAATCATTCACAGTTGAATATTACTGTTATTAAGTACAATGTTCTCCTAGGTCTGCTTGCTACATTGTGTAGATGCTCTCTGGGAACTCTGTGTGGACAAGAATAACCACAGTATTAGAAGACCTGGATAGGTTGTGATCTGTGCTGATAGAGGGAATATCCAGAGAAGGAATTAAAAATCCACTGAAGCACTAAAATCTATCCTCAAGCATTGCCAGAAGGCCTGGCCTACTTTGGGTCCCCACAAACTTGGGTTCAGGTTGAGAAGGTCAGGTTTCAATGATAGTTTATCTAGATGACTCGTTCGTTCCTATCCAGGTAGAAAATTGGGATCATCATAAATTTCTAGATCTAGCAATTCAATTGTTCCCCATCCTAATAGAACAAACAAAGAATAGTCTTGGATAAATAAAACCTTTAATTGGGACAGAAATTAACAATAAAGCAACAAGGATCAACCTCAGGCTTGCTTCTGAATGAAAACAATTTCTTTCCTTCTTCCAACAGATATAGTTTGGGTGATTTGGTCTTTGGCTCCATTTAATTATGAATCCACCAGTGATGACTTCTATTTTCTTTATTTTGTCCAATCTTTCCTCCTCTTTAGTGTAATCTATCTGTATCATTGACTCTCCTATCTCATGAGAATTGAGTCCTCATTATCCCAAAATTATATGTGCCACAAAGCCAAGCCTCATGAGAAAGTATTCTTTCCTTGCCTTGCCCAAGTCTTTTTGTATTTTATATATATATATATATATATATATATATATATATATATATATATATATATATATATATATATATACCTGCTTAATACGATGTCTTTTACATGGTAGATGCTCTGTAAATATTGAATTTGGGTATGGAAGAGGAACTCATAAAAAGGTTTATTGAATGAATAATCAGGAAAAGAAGAGGGAATATTTATTTGTGGGCAGAAGAGATTTTAGAAATCTTCTAGTCCAAAACCCTCATTTTACAGATGAGGAAACTGAGGTCTAGAGTTATTAAGTGACTTGGCCACAGTTACAAATGACAGAACTGGGATTCAACCTGGTTGCTTTTGTTTAGTATTGTCATTATATTACACTACCTTCAAGTCCTCAGATGAACTTAACTAATAACTAAAGCATGTTATCTAAAACAAAAACATCCAGCTTTTCCTATTGACAAATGTTTTCAATTTTTTTCCCCAAAGAAACATTAGTTAATTACTCCCAGGAAATTGCTTTTTCTATCAGGCACCATGACTGACTAGTACTACTTATAAACAGCACAAATAGCCCATACTCTCTCTATGCCAGCCTTTTGTTGCTAAAATTGACATTATTATAAGGATGCCTTTTCCCACTTAGCTTTGAATGTTCATCATTTTAAAAAGATTTCCTCTTTTCTTTCTATTTTACTGGGAAACATTTGCAACCAATATGGGCATACAGTAATTTAATACCTTGAAATTCACTGTTGTAGAATTTATAAGCCAGGAAATTGATTCAATGTGCATTACTGAAAAACTCGTCCTTCAGAATATTCTGGTCTTTTTGGCTACTTGCCCCAGTGAACATGTTCCCTGGTTAGTTTGTTTCCTGCTGCATTTTGAATTTCTGTTCTTTGCTGCATTTACGGCTCTTCCTCCCTTCAGCCTGGATCCGTCTGCTTTGTATCTAAAAGCCAGCAATTTTCACAAAGTGCCAGGAAACAATCTTAGCAACCAAAGAGATTTGTGAATTTTCCTGCTACAGAATCCTGAAGAGAGGGTTTGATAGAAACCAAGTGACTTTTTATCCCACTGTGTTCTCTTCAGCTAAGGTCAAAAGGCAAAATAAAAATGACAACTTTAAGCAAGTGTACCTGGCATAAAAATAACTCTTGCTCCTTGATGATCGCATTTTGAATATTAGAAATTATTTCCCACTCTGTACTTATGAGCCTTGCCACATTTAGAAATAAGAATAGCCATAATGTCATCTTTGACTCCTTATCCTAATTTGCCCTGAATATCCAAACCATTGTCAAAACTTATCTTTTGTACTTTTACATCTTTTGTATACATGGTCGCCTCTCCACTCACACAGAAACTTCCCTAATTTAAGCTTTCTCACTTAGAATATTGAGATAGCCATTGAGTTTTCTCCCTACCTTAAAAGTTTCTCTGTATTCTGATTTCCTGAAGTATAGATCTGCCCATCTCAATTCCTTCTTCAATAAATTACTTATAATCTTTAGTATTAAATATAAAGTCATTATTTGCTTTTCTAGCTCTTCACTACCTGACCCCTGCCTACCTTTCTAGTCTTATACTTTATTCCCCTCTATGTACTCTATATCCAGCCTTATATGTGACTTATGTTTTTGTAACTTATGTTACACTCCATCTCTGAGCTTTGAGCTGGTTGTTCCCCATGCCTAGAATGCTCTTGTTCCTCATCTCTGCCCCATATCATAGCTTACTCTCTTCAGAAATCACCCCAAATTCCATCTTCTGCAAGAGATCTTTTTACAAGGCCCTTCAATCATTTGAACTTTATTTTATGAGGTTACCTTCTTTCTACTTTTTCCTGTATTTTATATGTATATATTTATTTACATATTTTCCACATTAGAATGTAAGTTCCCTGAGGGCAGGAACTTTTTTTTTTTTTTTGGGCCACTTTTTGTATCCTTGGTACCTAGAAGGATAGTGCCTAGCACAGATCAGATAGTAAGTGCTCTGTTTGTTGAGTGAAGGAGTGAGTGAGTGATTGGAGTGATTTACCCAAGGTCACACAGCTACCTTAGAAAATAGGCTCAGGAAAATTGTGTTTTGCTCAAAATCATGTGGTTAATAATGTAATAATTCCAGAGTAGACACAAAAAACTGAAGAATTTCAGAATTGGAAAGGACTAACTGGCCCAATCCATACCAATTCTAGTCATTTAGTCTGTACCACTAAAATTCTAATGAAGGACTAACTGTAGGCAGCTCAATGTACTTTGGAGTAGTTGGAATTATAGGGAAGTTCTCTTCCATGGATCTGAAAATTCACCTGCACCACTCTCACTCACTCCTTCTAGTTCTTACATTTGGAATCAGGTAGAACAAAGCTAAACTTCTAATCACTTGCTCTTTAATTACTGAAGACAGCGATCATGTGCCCTTTAAATCTTTTATATTCTAGGCTAAGTAGTCCTATGTCTTTCCCCCAATCCTCATGTGGCATGGAATCAGGGTCCTTCACTATCCTAGTTGCTGGCTTCTGGACAGAAAGAAGTGTGGTATCCAGAATTGAATGAAAAGCTCCGGGAGCTGATCTGACCAAGGGTACAGTACACGTGTTACCTCCTTTTTCCTAGGATTTAGTTGGATCAGCACCAAGGCTGAAAGTTGGCTCCTTGAGTAGTTTTTTGCTAGATTTTTATTTAAGATACAACATTCTGTAACTTAGCCTTTGCTCACCAATAGATAAGGCAAAATACGTGAGAGAGATTAGGGAAAAGAAGCAGCTATTGGATGTCAAGTTAAGTCAGCTACATTTATTAAGCATCTACTACGTGCCAGGTATTGTGCTAAGGACTGAAGATAAAAAAGACAGTCCCAATTCTCAAAGTGTTCAGAGTCTAATGAGGAGAGAGTATTTTTTATCTTATGGGCAAGGCAAGCATTGCCTCTAACTCTAGGAGCAAGGTTTTCCAGCTGTCTTGTATTTTGTGAGGTCAGAGAGATGGATTTCCTTTTATATCCCCAGCACCTAGCACAGTGTCAGGCACATAGTAAGTGTTTAGCCAATGCTTGTTTACTTGATTTGCTTGGAGCTGCATTATAAAAGGTCTGAGACTTTGGAGAGACAAATTAGGCAAACTAAGAGCCTCTTTCTCACCATTTTCTTGGTTTTGCTTCCTGAACTCATAACACTTCCTGGCCTGAACCTCTGCCTAGCAACCAATTTTTCTGCTTATAAGAACATATAATCATAGAATTTGAGATTTAGAATTAGAAGGGACTTTAGAAGTTATCAAGTTGAACTTAATAATTTTACAGATAAAGAAATTAAAGCTAAGTGATTTGCCCAGAGTCACAAAGCTGGAAAGTGTCTAAAGGAGGATTCCAATTCAGGTCTTCCTGACTATCCATAACCAGTCTCAGTCCCTTAGATTATTCTAGAGGCACCCTGGTACCAATGAGGTCTGGATATTTGTTCTTCTTCCAACTTGGACTTCTTCCTTCTCAGATGTGGACTATTCTTCCCCTCCTCCTAAATCCCTGAATATGTTTAGTCTTGTTTTTGGATGAAATGGGCAAAGGCAAAGGGAAAGACATCACAAATGGAAGAAGGGGATTACTCACTAATAGGAGCATTTCCAACATTGTGATGCTTGGGCAGAGGGGATTTTAAGGTAGCAGAGTCTTCTCATATCCCTTAGATGAAATCACATGAGGGACTTCAGTTCTGGCAATAAGCACAATGAAAAGTACAAAGCAAGCTCCCAGTAAACTCTGTGAATCATTTAACATTGGGAACTTTCTATTCTCTTCTTCTTGTTAAGGCACCCTACTAGGTTAATTATGAACTTTTAAGAAATCTATGGTATGGATTATCTTGAGGGTTTGCATATTCATAGAGAAAACTTAGATTCAAACAGATATTTTCAAAGATGTTTTGTAATATTAAAAAAAAACTTTCTAAATTAGGTCACTTGCTTTTCAGCAAACTGCATCATTTATTGATGTGCAAAAATTAACATTCATCAGTTTCTTCTCTAACACTGATGTCAGGGGGCAAGAATAACACCAGTCTAATAGGCTGTTTGTATAAGCATGAGAAAGCTACATAACTGGATGTCAAGAGAGAACAAGTCTCTCTACAATGCCTTTATAACAAACTACATTTTGCTTTCTGTTCTCAGCACCTTCATTCATGTCTCTTTTCTCTGAGGCATTTTCTTCCTTGTTGAGGATTGATTTAATAAAAAGCAATCCCTGAGTGTTGTTTTTAGGATCTCCGCTTTGGTTAGCTGCCACTGGAAAATCTTCTCTTTTGGTGGCCCCACAAGAACAATGCTCTTCAGTCTGTACTTCAAAGTAGCCTCTCATATTCTGCCCTCATCATCCACTGGGTAGACTAATGAGACATTCTGGCACTTTGAAAGCATCACATGTTAGTGAAGAATCTTGGAAAAGAAATTTCAGGCATAGGGGATGTAACCTGAAAAGAATCGATCATGCTGGAGCAGAATGCTTGCTAAAAGGATCACAGGCTTTGGAGCTGGAAGAGACCCAAAGGCTCAATTAGTCTAACCCTGTCATTTTGCCATATTGAGAAACCAAGGCTCAGAGAAGGAAAATGACTTGTTCAAAGTCACAGCAAATAGAAAAACTGGGATCTGAACTCAGGTCCTTTGATACAATTATTTCTCCTTATATCATTTTAAAGTTTTACTTTATCACATCTCTGCCTAGAGAATTCCTGTTTCCTAAAAACAGTTCATTTGTCAGTTTTATCTATCTTGGTTCCTGACCATTCTGGGGTGTGTATGTGTATGTTGGGGTGGGGTGGTAATAGGAAACTCATTAACTTTTCTTATATATGTGTGCACATGCACACGCAAGCAGGTTTACATATAGTAAAAATTAATACATGTGCACACATATGTGTCTCTGTGTTTATATTTGCATACATATATACATATATGTCTCCCAATAAGACAGCTCCTTAAGGACAGACCACTAAAGATCTTATGCAATGTTTTAAATGAAGGAGGCATTCTGGGAATATTTGATTACTGATAGCCACTACTCAAGGATAGTGGCTCATTAGAATGATTCCATCTGTTTATTAGACTTTCTTGTCCCTTTGTGTCCCAACATTTGCTCCTGAGTCTTCCCAGGAACAGAAGATTGACTCTTCGAGGGCATCTTATCCAACTTCACCTTAGCCATCACAGTATCATAGATTTAAAGTTGAAATGAACCTAATTCGACCACTTACTTTTTGCAAATGAGGAGATTAGGATTCATAAATATTAAGTGGCTTACCCAAGGACATCAAGGTAATAAATAATAGAGTTGGCTCTTGAATCCATAACCAGGAACAGAAGATTGACTCTTAGAGGGCATCGTATCCAACTCCACCTTAGCCAGCATAGTATCAGAGATTTAAAGTTGAGATGACCCTAGTTCTACCTCTTACTTTTTGCAAATGAGGAAATTAGGATTCATAAATGTTAAGTGGCTTCCCCAAGGACACCAAGGTAATAAATAATAGAATTGGCTCTTGAACCCATAACCTCTGATTCTAAGCAGAAAACTCTTCCTATTGTAAAATGCTACTTCTTCATATCTGGATAGAGGAAGGGGATGGGATGGACTTAACAGTATAAAGAGCGAAAATCACATCACTGACACTATCTCCTAATAATATTTAATAATAATAATATTTGTACTATCTGCCTCCCAAGCCTATGTAAATGTGTTCTTATTTAGCTGACTGCTCACATGAGAGCCCCCAAAGGCTCCTTCAGATATATTTTATGCCTGCCCTCAGCAATAGGGGGAAGATTGGTAACTCTAGATCACGATCTAATTTGAAGGTAGCATCAGGTGTTGGTGCCTTTGTTCTAAATGTCAATGTTTGTGTTACTGTCTTCCTTAAGGATTTTTAGCATATCCTAAGGGATAGAGTTGGGGACTATATTAAACAACCCTACAATTAACTCTGGTAACAACAGGGAACAGCAAGCTCTACCCAGCTCAGTGCTTTTTCCTGAACTAAGAGCCTGAAAAAGAATAGTTGACATTAGTTAAAATAAACTGTGAGGCTAAATAAAGAGTTTCAGCATAGGTACTGACCATGAATGTGCTGATGGCTATTCATTAACCTTGACTCAGAATCGAAGTGTAGAAATCAATCTCCCTACTCTTCAATGATGGGAAGACTTACTTAACACTGTATATCACTGTGGATGATGGCAGGACTTCCTTGGGATATGGTACTGTGTAGTCGTCTTTTAATTCTAAGGTTCTGGTCAATCCAAGGAAAAGAACTATACAGCCTAGGCAAGCAATGAAAACTGTATACACACAACTAGAAAATTGCCCTTCTGTATATTACTGTTCACCTGAGACTTGATCTTCTTATTAGAACATGATAACTTGCGAAATAAATACTTAAATCTTTAGTTGAATTTTTAATCTTTAAAATAGGTTTGTTATTATGTCCAACTCTTTGTGACCCCATTTGGAGTTTTCTTGGCAAAGATACTGCAGTGGTTTGCCATTTCCTTTTCCAGTTCCTTTTATTGATGAGGAAGCTTGAAGTAAACAGAGTTAGTGACTTGCCCAGAGTCACACAGCTAGTGTGTCTGAAGACAGATTAGAACTCAGGAAGAGTTCATGGTCCTCTATACCACCTAGCTGCTCCTAAAAATAGGCACATTTATTAAATGTAAATTGTCCCCTCCTGTGCATTGCCACCCTACAATGCTGGTTATCTTGTTCCCTTCATTTTATTCCTGAGACTCAGGTTTGGACTTATGGAACCTTTATAAAAGGGGAAACTGAAGTACTTTCCTTCCCTGTGCCCTTTCTACTTTTGATTTTTCTAATCTCCAATCTTCCATGGTAGCACACTGCATTTTTCTGTTTATTTCTTTTCCTCTCCTCATGGACAGCTGCAACCCTCCCCATTCCTGGCTTATGTCAACAGGAAAAAAAAAAAATCTAAAGTTCCCTTTTTGTTGCTGATGACCCTTCTTAATGCTGATTGCTAGCTCTCGCCTAAGTTCATTTATCCTATTGAGTGCTCCTCTTCCCTCCTCCCTAGTCACTTCTAGGGCAGGTCTTCCACTTCTTCCTTATAGAGAAAGCCTCCTTTTGACCAACTAGAAATTTATCCAGTTGCTTTGTTTAGTAGTACATACAATCAGATACATCATTATTTTAGACTCTGTGCTAACTTAGAATCTTAGGATGACAGTGATAAAAGAGATCTCAGAGATCATCCAATCTAGAGATCAAGCAACTATGAAAGAGAAGAGTAATTTGTGAAGTTTTCTGATAGGAGCTATATTCTCATGAGTAGAATTCTCAACATTCAACTCTGATGTTGCCTCATGATATGGCAGTAATCCTAGGTTCCTAAAAGTTATATTAGGGAAGAATCGACTTTTCTAGTATGATTCTAGAAATAGACTTTCCGTTTTCCAAAGACCAACCTAGCTAAAAAGGGAGAAGCAAACCATCAATTGGCTGGATACTTGTTGATGAATTCTTTGGCCATGACAACCCATGAAACAAATAAAAATACAAAAGGTTCTCACTTCTGTACAACCCATTTCTGCTTTTTCAGTGATTATGGTAAAATTGCAGAAGGAGGGACAAAGGGTACTAAGAATCAAAATTTTTTTTACCACAAATAATATATTTTATACATATATAACTATATTAAATATATCTTCACATTAGTCATGTTGTGATAGAAGAATCAGAACAAAAGGGAAAGACCACAAGAAAGAAAAAAAATGAAAATAGTATGCTTAGATCTACATTCAGACTTCACAGTTCTTTCTCTGGATGTGGATAATTTCCATTATGAGTTTTTTGGAATTGTCTTAGGTCATTGTACTGGTGAGAAGAGCAAAATCTATCAAACTTGATCATTGCACAATGTTGTTGTTATTGTGTATACTGTTCTCTTGATTCTATTCACTTCATTCAGCATCAGTTTATGTAAGTCTTTTCCAGTTTTGTCTGTAATCATCTTGTTCATTTTATATATATAATGTGTGTGTGTATACACACATATATGTATAATTATTATCGTAAAGAACACCAGCATTCCATTATATTGATATACTACAACTTTTTGACCATTCCCCAATTTGTGGGAATCCCCTTAATTTCCAATTCTTTGCTATCACAATGAGAGCTACTGTAAACATTTTGGTATGTGGCTCCTTTTCTATTTTTTTTTTTTCTGATCTCTTTGAGATACAGACTTAGTAGTGGTATTGCTGAATCAAAGAGTATGGGTCACTAATAATATTTAAAAAGATACTGATGCTCCAAATGTGAGATCCTTGCCCAATAACCAAGAAAGGAAATAATCCTTGAGGGACTGAATCATATTAATCTTGACATTCTCACGATAAATGAAACCAGAAAACAAAAGGAAACTGTAGCTTAAATCAAAGGATAAATCAGGTTCTTCTCAATAGACAAATAAAGGAATTGATAGAGTTGTTTTTTTCATTCAAGCAAAGTTAACAAAAACATATTTCAACAACCATTGGGTCATCTCCTATTACAGGGCATATAGGAATTATTTGCTAAAATGCCACCATGAAAAGAATTGTAGCTTAAAGAGGGATCAAAATCTTTATTTAAGATTGATGAAGAGCTAGCAAAAGTCTATGAAGAATATGATATGTTCTAAATTAAATCAGCAGATATTAGGATGAGAGACATCATGATGGTTAGAGAATTGGTTTTAAAGTCATAAGGTTGTTTCAGGCTCTATCTCTGAAATATACAAGCCGTGTGACCACAGGCAAGTCATTTAACCTCTCAATGCTTTATTTGAATTGCAGAACAGTTTCATATCTACATTGGTTTAAGGAACTCTCTGGGGCCAATGGGAGTTCAATACAGCAATGAAATGATAAATCCTCAACAAAATAAACAAAAAAAGCTTTGATATCTGGTCATTTGAAAATGGTCATGAACATGTTGTAAATTGTGGTTCTGAACAGAATCAATGTATCTAGTATTAGAAGAGAAAGTGTTAATTGGAGGTGGGAAGGAGGAAAATTTGTAGCAAATATCTTTGCTAGAGATATACTATTTAAGATATATAGAGAATTGATACAGCTATAAAAATGAAATTAAAATGAAATTTTTCCATTAAATAAATTAAAATGCAAGCAGTTAAAAAAAGAAATATAAGCTTATAGTAGCCATATAAAAATGTTGCAATCATTAATAAGAGAAATGCAAATTAGAACAACTGTTAGATTTCACAGCACACCCATCAGATTGGCAAAGATGACAAAACACAAAACTGATAATGTTGGTGGGACTGGTATACTAATGCACTGTTGGTGGAGCTGGGAATTGGTCCAACTGTTCTGGAAAACAACCAGACTTATGCTTTAAAAAGTCACTCACCCATATATACCATTTGAGTACAGCCATACCATTTTGAGGCCACACGGGAAAAGGAAGGGATAAAGGAAGAGAAGAATGATAAAAAAAAAAAAAAACAAAAAAAAACTTAATGTGTGGTTCAGGAGGAAGAAAGGAAAGAATCCAAAGATTTAGAAACTACTCAAAAGCATCATGTCTACACTCATGAATATTTTACTCATGAAAAGAATTTGGAGGCATTAAAAAGCATCAGAAAAAGTGAAAATGATTACATTCTAATGGAGAGGAAACAATTTCTAATATGAAAGTCATCTTTGAATCAGCATATGGTTGGACCACTGACTCTGAGTGAAGATCTAAATAAATACAGTTGGAAGAAAAAATAAAAATGAGAAAAAGATATGACATACAATTAAATCAACTCCTTTTTTTTCATTTGTTTTTCAGTTATGAAACAAGGTGATAACTCACTGGAATTGATAGAAACAATGCTTGAGTTTACACCTTTGAGAATTCACACATTAGCTCATACATTAGAGTTCACAAGCTCCGAAGATTCACAAGTCAGAAACCCACAATCCACTCTCTCAGGAGTCAACCTTTGGGTTCACACCTTTAAGAGACCATATATAAGGAGCTCCTGGAGTCAGTGAAGGAGAAGAGAA
This sequence comes from Antechinus flavipes, assembly GCF_016432865.1. Lineage (NCBI taxonomy): Eukaryota > Metazoa > Chordata > Mammalia > Dasyuromorphia > Dasyuridae > Antechinus > Antechinus flavipes. Next base: position 57,521,641 of record NC_067398.1, on the reverse strand, counting down.
CCAAGATTCAGAGGGAGCTGGAGGCAACAAAAGACAAGCTGCAAGAGCTTTTGGAACCAAAGAGGGAGAGAGACCTCTAAGAAAGATAACCGGGGCCAAGGAAAGAGACAAGACTTGGAAGGAGAAAATAAACTTTTGGATTTTATCAGCTGGCTGTATTTGAGGTGATTATTACTCTGAACTGAAACTACGGGTGCCTCCAGAAATCTCCCCAAGAAACCTGCTCCTAGAGAACCATCATGTTACAAAAGAAGAGAACACCACACAGTTATGTCTGACTTTGTGACCCCATTTGGAGTTTTTTGGTCAAAGATACCATTTTCCTCTCCAACTCAATCTTGTGAAATCTGAGGCAAGCAGAGTTAAGTGATTTGACTGGAATAAATGTCAGAGGTCACATTTGAACTCAGGAAAATGAGTCTTCCTGACTTCAGACCTGGCACTCTATCCATTGTGTCATTTAGCTCCTTTAAATCAGCTCCAGTCCCATTTTTAAAATAAGCTATTGATGTTGGAAAATGGGAAATGGATAAAGGAAAAGATACCAACACTAATTATAATAGCATATGGAGGTTTAACTGAGGAAAATCAATTGCCAAAATGAGGATTCCAAAATAAGTCCAAAAACTAAATTAAGCAGCAAACATTTGGCTTAGTTGCTAAGCAGAATGGTATGGCAGTCAAGGGCAACACTGATTTAGAGTATAAACCCAATTGCAAACACCAATTTAGAATGGTATTCAAAGATTATAAGCAGTACTGTCTTTAAAAAAATATATTGTTTTTGTCTTATAAATTATCAAAAAATGATCAAAGGAAGAAGTTAAAATTTTGTCTAGAGATCCAACTAAGCAAAGCCATCCAAAGTTTACTCAAGAAAAAAATGAAAAATGGAAAAAAATGGAAAAAAATTTTATAACATACTGGTTTTATTATTAAAGATAGTGGACAATCATATTTGCAGGCTAACTTTGAAGTCCCAGATATTACTTCTTTTGAAGAAGTGAAAATTGTCCAGAAGAAAGCAAAAATGAGAAAAGTAGTATGAATTAGATCAAGGTTATACACAAGATGTCCATATTGGTCGTGATACATTTGTTAGGGTGAATAGGGATATCTGTTGGGAAAAAAAAGATATCAAAAGTCATGGAGAAAATTGCAGACTTTATTATCATAAAGAAAAAAAAGAAAAATGATGTTTGAAAAAACATCAATAACTACTGACACAAAATACCTTCTTTCCCATTTATAGGGAATTTTACATCTACATAAAGAAATCTTTGATGAGGGTATTTGATGGGATCATGATCGTTTTCTAAGTGTTAATTCAAGTCATGCTCATGATGTCATTGAGCCTCTTTAAGAATGAAGGATGAACAACAACAACAGGTTCTTTACGAATACATTTTGGACTGAAAAAAAAACCCTAGAAAAATACAGCTAAGATCTTACTATGCTTGTTGTTTAAGTGAATAAAATATTTGGCTTCAATTTTTTGCATGATTTCCTTTTGGTAGTCTGGTAAAGCCTATGGACCTCTTCTGAGAATAATCTTTTTAAATATATAATTTTAAAACTAGTTATAGTGATTCATTATATATATATACACATCATTTATCATTTAAAAAAATCAAGTTTATACATCCCTGAGTATGAATTCCAGTCATGAAGAAAAAAACTTCCTTAAAACTGTCCTCCAATAAGATACCTCTTACCTATATATTGCCGACAGATCTACAAAATTCCAAAGCTGTGTAATGGACAACTTTGTTGGACTATCTTCTGATTATTAATCTCAGACAAAGCATAAAATGGGGAGATTTATGCTCTCCAAAAGTGTTTATCATCATCATCATCATGGAGAATGTCTAGATCAAAGTCCAAATGGAAGAGTAATTTCCCACAAAGGATGAAGTCCTCCAGATGTTTCTCCTTGTGAATGAAATCTTATCGATTACATAAATCTCTGGAATATTTCAGAATCCCCTAAAAAATTCCAAGCCATTTAATTGAGTTTGTCCTATTGCTCCTCAAAGGAAAAAAAAAAAAAACAAGTAACCATGATATTGTTGGATATAATTGATTTAGGAGCATCCATATCTTGGAAAGACACTGGATGGACAATAAATTGGACCTAGAATTCAAAAGGAGACAATCAGCCTGATAGACTTTGGGAACTCATGTGATGCTTTCAATAACCTCAAGCTTCTTGCTGAATTAAAGGCTTTAAAAATTTTGATCTCTTTGGTTATCCATTCATCCATCTGTTAGTTTGTTATATTGAAATATATCTATAAAAGGCCCATCTTATAGATAATGTTCTTTTGGTGATATAAAATGTTTATATGTAATGGAACATTACACTCTCCAAGGAATGGAACTGGAGGGTCACCTAAATGGCAAAAGAGATATCTTTGGTGGTTCTACAGTAGGGTGCAATACATTACTAACCAAGGATTGCCCAAGTGAATTGGTACTGGACCCGTGGTATAAGCAAGGGATAACCAATGGCCAGCCCTTTAGCTCAACTGCCATCACTGCAGCGGCAAGAAAATTCACAACAAAGGCCTAGGTTGATGAGTATATTCCCAATGAAGGATATATACGAAGGGATGTATGGATTGTATCAGATAAGAGGGCATGGATGGGTTGCAATCTACATCACCGGAGGGAGTACTTGCATCACTGAGATTACAAATCCATCCAAATATCAAAGTAAAATGAAGTTAGTCATACCTTGTACTGCCAACCTCACAGTGTGGTTGTGAGAAAATTCATTGGTAAGCTTGAAAATGCTAGAGAAATTGGAATTGTTGCTGTTATTACTAAAGATACATACTGATTTTTTTGCTCAATTATTCAATCCTTTGTTTAATTTATCTACATAAGTAAAAGCCTCTATTAGTCTTAAAGTGGCCCAAATTTGATGCTTAAATAGCCTGCTCCAGATGATTTTTAAAAATTTAACTCAAAGCAAAATGTGCTGATTATAAACCAACAATTTTACCTGCTAACTCAGTGAGCCTGTTGTGGTCCATTTTCATCCCCAATTTAAACAATATTTTCTATCATGTTGATGTATGTACCGTAACTTACATTTAAGTTCGCTATAGAACAAGTTTGTCAGTGAAAGAATCTCTTTCTCACTAGCAGGTAATTATTAGCCTTTCTCCTCCTCATGTAGGATTCCTATTATTGTGATTCATCCTAGTCGCTAATTACCTGACATTTTTGACATGCCAAATTTATCTAAAGAAGGTAACATTTAGGCTGGAACTCTTCGTAGGTTTTACATTATTTAAAGTGATTTCACAATATGTGCGTGGTTGTCACACACAATGGTATAAATTTACTTTGAATCATAGAGTGTCAGGTCTGGAATGGATCTAAGAACAAAGAATGTCAGAGCTGGAAGGACCTGAGAACTGCGAGTGTCAGAGTTAGGAGAGATCATAGAACAGAGAATGTCAAAGTTGGAAATGAACTTAGGAAAGAGAATATCAGAGCTTGGAGAGATTAATTTAGAACCTGGAATATAAAGCTGGACAAGACCTTAACAGGTGAATTGTAAGAGCTGGAAGAACTACTAAAATACAGACCATCATAACTGAAAGGAATATCAAAACATGGAATATGAGAATTGGAATGAACCTCAGAACTTTGGATGTGAGAGCTGAAAAAGACATCTCTTAAGAGACTCAATTTCTTCATTGAGAGGTGGAATTATGTGATGGAAGGAGTGCTAGACTTGAGATCTGGACGCTACAGTTAAAATGCTGCCTCATGGAGCAGCTAAATGATGCATTGGATAAAGTTTTAGCCTTGGAGTCAGGAGGACCTGAATTCAAATTCAGCTTTAGACATTTACTATGTGATCCTGGGAAAGTGGCTTAAATCTGATTGCCTCCAAAAAGAAGAGAAGAGAAAAGAAATCTTGCCTCACATAATTAGAAATTAGACTTTGGATTAATTCCTTAAATGCTTGGAGTCTCTTCATCTGTAAAAAACAAAGACAAAAGGGATAACAATACTCAAACTAGCTATCACACAGAATGGCTATGAAGAAAGCATTTTGCAAAGCTTAAAAGACTATATAAATGTCCATGAATAACAAGAAAGAAACTGAAACCCACACAGAGGATGGATTTCTTGTATTTAATGCAGTTAATCAGTGGTCAAGCTGGGTAGCATATTTCCTGCCTCTTAGGCATCTATACTATTTCTCTGTTTTTTAAAGCTTTCTGTTTCTAATAGTCTAATCTCACCAATGTAAGTTATCCAGGGACTATATTAATAAAAGATTCATAATTCACAAATAACTATAAAGAACCAATTACTTTCTTCTCATCTTTGGTATATGGGGATTGTCGTTAAAAGTACCTTTGGCTATTATCTAGGCTCTAGAGACTTGCTTACACTGTTCAGTTGCAATTATAGATTCATAGCTCACTAGAATGAGAAAGGACCTTAGAGATCATGTAACCTAATTCTTTTTGGGGAAGAAATCGAGGCCCACTGAAGGCAAATGGCTTAAGTCCTATGTTCAAAGAGCAAATCACAGGGACCAGAATTCAGGTCTTTTTACTTCTAGTCCCAATGTTTTTGTGATAGGACCATTTTGGTACCTTGATATATTGGTGTTTTTTTCACAAGCAGAGACAATCCTAGATAATTGAGGTCATTATCTAGAAAATTTAGAGAGGAAAACCCTGTTTTTTGAAGTTGACACATGTTGATTAATTTATATTCTCCTTCTTTGGACAAAGGAGAATACCTTCTACAAAGTGTTCTTACCTCTCAGGATTGTTGAGTACCTTGCAAATTTTAGAGTGTTTTTTTTTTTTTTTATAGCAAATTTAGTTGCATTTTTGTGTTTTTCTGGCCCTCACATATAATAAGATCTTAATAATAACACTTTATTTTTCTGAGAACATCTTTCTTTTATCTCATTCTAATGAAATTGTGGGACTATAGATTTAGAAGCAGAAAAGACCTTAAAAATCATCTCATCTAATCTGTTCCTTTTACAAATCAGGCCATTGTGGCCCATGGAAGTTTCCCTTTACTCTGTCTCAGACTTCCCAATCCAGTGCCTGCACTTTCATGATGCTGACATTTCTCCCCTTCATTTTATGGTCAGCTTAAAAAAAGAGCAAAACACTAAACATGAGAATGATTCACCTAATTTAATACAGAGTCTTGTTGGGAAAGCCAGGAAACTTAATCTCTTGATATTCTAGCTCCTTCCCTGTCTACCATACTATATTATTGGCTTGTCTACTTTGATTTAAAATTTTTAATCCCTCTAGAAAACTTCATCATGTGCTTAATTACTGTCTTTTCTGAGATCCCACTTTTAGATAGATCATTAGAGTTTCCTTTTGAAAATATCAAGTAAAATTCTGCTAATTAAAAATTGTTAGAGTAGAAGGGATATTAAAATGTAGCATATCAAGGCTAGAAGAGACTTTAGAACACAAAATGTCAGTATTGGAAGGGACCCAAGAATCATAGAATGTCAGAGCTGAAAAAGGCCATGGAATATGGAATATAGAACTATGAGGGATCTTAAAACTGGAAGGCTGGGAGGAGCTTTGGAACATAGTATGTTAGATCTGGATGAGACTTTAGACCATAGAATAATCAGAGCTGAAAGACACCCTAGCATATTAGCATTAGGAAGGACCAGGGAACACAGAATATCAGAGCTGGATGGGAGACCAGAAAATGGATCGTCAGATTTGAACGGAACACAGAACACAATATCAGGACTGGAAAAGACCTTAAAAACGTAGAATGTTTAAAATTGTCTTAGAACACAGAATGTCGAGGGTAGAAAAGAATGTGAAATGTCAGAGGTGGAAGGGATAAAAAATTTGGAGTGTTAATTTATCAGATTTGAAAGAGTAGAATATAGAATGTCTAAGAGACCTTAGAACATAAAAGGTTCTAGATGGGTGCAACTTTAGAAGATAGAACATTAAATCTGGAGGGCGCTTTAGAAGATAATAGATAAAGTTGAGTAGAAAATGCCAGGGCTGTGAGACATCTTAAAACCCAGAATGTTGTAGTGAGAAGGGTTCTTAGATCATTTTAGGACTGGGACTGGATGGAACTTAAGAGATCATTTAGACCAAGTCCTTCTTTTAACAAAGGAGGAAAATTAAAACTCAAGTGAGGTGAAGGTACTTGCCTGTGGCCATACAGGAAGCCAGAAGCAGAACTGGGCCCAGACCCTAAGTCTTTGCTGAGCTAGAATTGGATTTTACAGAACTTAAGTTTTTAAGGGCTTAAAAACCACATCTAGCCTCTTCTTGTACAGTAAAAAGGGGAAACTGAGAAATGGGGCCATCTTTTTTATGTCAGGAGTTTTTTGTTTTGTTAATAAGGAAAGAGCAAACCCTCTCACTGTTTTGACCGTACCTCTTGCCCAATTCCCCGAATTCCTTGTTCTCTGATGCTTTCCTTGGTCTGTGCGGTGGGACTTAGGGCAGAAATACCCTCTTTCTGTGTCCCCTTCAACACCAGGAGGGATGCAAGGGGGCTGAAGCTTTTGTATCTTTGTAGGGATGGCTCAGCTGCCTCCACCCTTTCTCCCTGGGATTGGTCGGCCCCGATGCTTATTAAATTATGTTTTAGTTCCATGTATGTGTGTCTTAAGACACCAAGAGGGTCCAAGCTTAATTAAGAGAACCACGGAATCCTCAGCTATTAATTAGCGAGTGACTCACATGGGCATTGTCCCCAGCCAGCAGGGAGGTTGCTTTAGCCCGGAGGAGCCGGGCACCCGAGCCGGAATGGAGCTGCTGCAGCCCGAGCCCCGGCTTCCCGATCGCGTTGGATTTGAGCAGGCTTGGCTCCTGGACAGAACGTGGGTACAGCGGGCGGGGTGGCCGCCCCTACGCCCGTCGGGAGCCCCGCTTCCCCCACTCGCCTCCCGCCCCTGCGGGCTCGCTGGCCGTCAGCCGCCCCGGCCCGGCCCCAGCTTGCTACAGGTTCGGACTCATCCCCACCCACTTCCCCGGGGCCGGCCCCAAAGCGCCTGCCTCCTCCGTCCGCTGGCTGGCCAAGCCTGGGCTTCTGGCCGCAGAGCGGCTTTGCGCTGCCCTGCCCTCGCCCTAGAATAAAGTAGCGGCCGCAGACAGCGCCTCCCCTCAATGCACGCGAGCTAGCGAGCGAGCGCAGCCGCCGCCGCCGCAGCCCGAAGGAGCGGCGAGCAGAGCCCAGCCCGCGAGCGCCCCTGCCTCTGCCCGAGCCCAGCCTGCCCGCCCTGCGGAGGAGGAGGCCCCCGGCCCCGGCGGCAGCAGCAGCCGCAGCCGCAATCGCAGCGTCAGCCCAGCAGCAGCGCGCCCGGCCGCCCAGCCACGGGTAAACTCCCCTTTCCGCGGCTCGGCAACGCCAGTGCCAAGCACCGGGCGCCTTCTCTCTCCTCCTCCTTCTCCGAGACTGCATTGCATTAAACCCTGGTTGCAGCTAAGCGCGGCAGCCTGCTGCATCTGACGCCTCTAGTCCCTGTTGCCTGTCGAGCCAAGCAGTATCTTTCTATCCTCCTTTCCGCCCTCTCCCCTCGCCCTCTCTAGCGCTCAGGCGGGTATCCTTGTGTGCAACCAGATGAACTTGGCCTCTGGACCCCGGGCACGCTCATGTCTACCCACTGCTAAGAGACTGGGTGAATTCTTGGCTTTGCCCTACTTCATTCCTCTCCCCCTTTCCCCCCACTTCTTTTTGAATTTTCGGATGACAGCCACAGGAGCCACTTTTATTCTCTGTATCAGACACTGTAAGGAAGTAAAGTTTGCAGAGCAACCTGCAAAGAGAACTTTCTTCCAGGGGCAAGAAAGCCGTGGTGTGTGTGTGTGTGTATGTGTGTGCTTGTGCGCGTGTGTGTACACACACAAGGCTGGAGCAGGAAAAAAGCTTAGTTCTCCGAGTGGCTCTTCTCTGCCCCTCCCTTTTCGAACCAGGGAATTTGTTGAGATAAAGTGATGAGATGAACAAGTAGTAGGAGAGGGGATAGAGAGAATAGAAAGAGTGAGGGAAAAGAAGTGGGGACAAGAAGGGGAATAAAGGAAGGGAGAGGAAAACGAGAAGAGAGGGAGAGCAGAAAGTGGCAAAGGGAGGAGAGAGAGAGAGAGAGAGAGAGAGAGAGAGAGAGAGAGAGAGAGAGAGAGAGAGAGAGAGACTGACTGAGACTGTCACAGGGAGCTGAGCAGGCTCTAAGGCGTACACTCCAAGAAACAGAAAGGCATGATTTGGGGGTGGGGTGGGGGGAGGGGGGCTGGAGGGAGCGCTAAATATTTGGTTGGGTGTTACCGTGTGACAGCAGTGATGGGGGAAAGCTTTTTCTTTGCTCGGATCTGATTTCCTGGTGCTGTCTTCTCTCTGGAATGCAAAACCTCACACGATGGAAACAGGTTTGTCATCCTAGCTCGTGTGTGTGTCGGATGGTAGAAATGATAATAACAGTATCGTTCACCTCATTATTTTGTCCCTTTGCTGTTCTTTAGATTTTTTTTTTTTTAAGAGAGATGAATCTTGAGATGCAGCTGGGTCCTTGCATCCATAGCGGTGCCTATAATTGCCACTTGATTACAGCTAAAATACCCTTTAAGATTAAGTTTCCTGAAATGATTTAAAAATAAACACAGATGGGAGGGGGGGGAGCTGTAATGAAAGCCCTTGGACTTTTTTTGTGGAAAATTTAAATAAAGTGAATATTTTCTTTTAAAAAAAATGTGTCCTCTATCTTAGCAGTTGGAGGGGACCATCATCTCTCCCCCCCACCCCATCTTTGAAATGGAGTGACGTGTTTTTTTTTAAACTGTATTCCTTAAAATGCTGCTGACTTTGAATCTATGTAGACAGGACCCTTTTCCCCTGCTTATGAGCATTTTGGTAAGATCTCTTCATTTAGGCGTGCCTTTTTCCCCCCTTTCAAGGTCCTGAAGAGGCTGCCAAAATGCCTGAGGAAAGTTCTCCTAGGCGGACACCCCAGAATGTCCCTTATGAGAGCCTTCCCCATCTGGTCAATGCAGATGGGCAGTATCTCTTCTGCAGATATTGGAAGCCCAAAGAGATGCCAAGGTGAGTGTTTCTAAGTGATATGTTTGGACTGTGTAGAAATATGAGCCATTGGTCTTCTCCATTTTCACTTCTAGTTCCATTTAATTTTTGGAGACACCCAGAGGCTTAGAGGCTAAGGAGTTATACACATTTGTTTTGGGGTGGTTTAAAGTTATCTGAATTCAGTGATACTTCCTATTCTTAGGCATGGATTAAATGTAAAAAGTAATATTTGACAAGGTTTTTTTAAATTTATGAAATAAAAATCTATTTTCACTGTAACAACAAGAATACAAATTCTACCATCTGGCAATTAAAAAAAAATATTCCACATGTTCATGAGTTTTTTTTTTTTTTTTTTTTTTTTTTGGTACTTGAGTGGGTTTCCTGCCACATATTGACTTTAATTTAAAATCAAATCTCTTGATTGGATGTAATCACTTAATCAGATAAGGAGATAGGAAGGCTTTCCTCTTTTTAATCCTTTTCCTATATTGCTTTGTTTGATTATGTGGTTCAGGAAGTATAAATATGTTATTTGTCAGGGAAACTGCCTAGTTTTTATTTCCTTTTTGTATAAATTAGCTCAACTACTTTTTGCCTTTTCTATCAAAGATATCTTACCACAAAAAATGGGCATTCCTCTCTAGATGAAAAGGCAGCTGGTGTGCTATTTGTCTCTTCTAAAGGCAAACAAGGAAAAAACTCTGTTTATGTTGTGCAAGGCAAAAATAATCTATGAAGTTGATTGGTTAAAGGACAAGGGGAAAGTGAAAGTTTCCCCTCTGAGGGACTCATCACCTGTCCTAATGTTGTCAAACTGCCTCTAAATACCCCCTTCCCCACTTTCTGTTTTTTGAGTTGACTTCTGCTTATACCTTCAGCATTAGCATTGCAATAAATTTCCTCTGGTTCTTCTCTGTATTTAGGTGTATGTAAACTCAGGGTCAGTGAACAGCATTTATTGCTCTTCTAAAGGTGTGGACTTTTTTTAAGACAGTTTTTCAGTTTGAGACCACCTGTTCAAGAATGGCTATTTCTGTCTCTATAAACGTCTTCCAAAAATCGAGGAATAGTCTAGCATCCTTTCTACCCCAATCCTGGCACTAGCCTAAAAATTTCACGTGCAAGAAGATTGTGTGTGTGAGTATATGTGTGTATGAAACAAAGTTGTCAGGGATTATGATGCTAATTAATTATTAATTGTCCACTAGATTGTAATTCCACTGGATTGGAGATTAGAGAATTAAAAGTCCTCGTTTTGGTGTCTGTACAAATTAGTAATACGCCAGTGAGTTCTTTGATCCACAAATGAAAGGATGGTAAAGAAATGAAAGGGAAAGTTTTTCATCTCTTGGTTGCAAACTCTCAGAGCTCTGTTGGCTAGGAAGTTAATTGAGAGGGACAGTGCTCTGGTTTGAGGACAATAACATAAACAGGAGCAGCATTATTCAATCATAAGTGTGTTGGATTGGTGGTATGACAGTAGGGCAAGGGTGGTTAGTAATGGGCACAATTGGTCTTGTTGCAACACAAGAAGTTGTTGGGTTATGTTAAGTTCTTGGAAAATCAGTGAACATAATTGAAAAATTAACAAGGTTTGGAGCAGGAAGAAAGTTAGAAACTAGTTTATTCCCCTCATTTAAAAGATAAATTAAAGCTCAGTGGGGAAAATGATATGCCTAGAGTATTACAGATAATAAATAGCAAAGCCAGGAGGTTAAGACCTAGCTCACAGAGCCAAAGGACTGAAATGTGGAGAAAATGTTAGAAGTGGTCTAGTCCAACATCTTTATTTTCACAGATGAAGAATAATGCAAGGAAAAGAGGGATGTAATCTGCTGAAGCTCACCCACCTTTGTAAATGGCAGTTTTACTTACAGATCAAGAGACACTCTCTTGTTCTCTTCTGATCTGTCCATAGCTCTTTCTACCATTCCTTGCTGAATGATTTCTTTCTTTCTATCTCTCTGGAGAGACTGGTGAAACACATACAAACCCCTTCTCAGAATCATGTTTTAAATACATAAAATAGAACATGCAGAATTACAAAGAAAACCAATCATATTGAAAGTAGTTATCATTTTTTTTAAGTTCAAAGACTAAAGGTTCAAAACTTTTGAGATTTCTAGAGTGTCCAGATGCACTGAATCTTTGGTTCCATTCTTCATTTCAGTTCTCTTGAGTGGCTTTTGCTTCAGGGGATCAATCTGGAGTCTGTACTCTTAATAAACTTTCATTATGTTTCTACTATGCTGCACACAGTCTTGTGCTGAGAGGGATAGAAAGATGAACAATAAAAATGGTAGTGATGATGATGGTTATGGTGATGATAGTGACTGAATTTGTCATTTTAATGGCATAAAAAACTAGCTGTTGAGAAAATTCCCTCTACCAATGGAGGTCAGCATCTTCCAGGCTCAGCTGGTTGGTTGGAGCACTGAGAAGCATTTCCCTAGGATCACACCATGTCAAAGGTTGAACTCAGGTTTCACTGCATTACCCCAGGATGCTTCTATGATGATGATGATTATGATAATGATGGTGATGGAGATGATGACAACAGTAACAATAACAATAGCCAATACTGATATAGTGCTTTAGAGCATACAAAAAACTATATGTACATGATCTTACTTCATCATCAGGCAAACCTGGTGGAGTAATAGATATCATTATACCTGTTTTTACAAATAAGGGAAACAAAGCTCAGAAATAAGCACAGTTTATAGTAACACAGCTAGTATGTTAGGATATAAATCCAGATCTCTTCTAACTTCAAGTTCAGTGCTCCTTCCATAGAACCATGCTATGAATTACGACAAGATATGGTCCTTGCCCTCAAATAGTTTGCAATCTAGTTCGGGCTCTGAGTCTTGTCGAGAAATAAATATAATAACTGACTAGAACATATTAGGTGCCTAAGAGAGGAACAAAGTATTATATGTGGGGGTCAACAGGGAGAACTGACTTCTAGCTGAAGAAATAAGGGAATGCCTCATAAAAGTAGTTTTTGTGCAGTACCTTAAAGGATGATAGATAAATAATAGATACCATTCTGAGTAGATAAAGACAGTAGGAAGAAACAGAGGAAAAATTGTTTTCTAGGTAGACAGAAGAGTAGCTAAGTGGTGCAGAGGATAGAGTGTTGAGTCTGGAGTCAGAAAAGCCCAAGTTCAAATTTGAACTCAGACACTAGCTATGTGACGCTGAGCAAGTCACTCAATCCTGTTTGCCTCAGTTTCCCCATCTGTAAATGAGGTGGAAAAGGAAATACTATATTACTCCAAGATCTTTACCAAAAAAACCCCAAAGGAGGTGGCCACCCCTGGCAGCCGTGAAGGAAGTCAGCTATGGAAGAAGAATCCAACTCTTGAGAGAGCTGTATACTATGTCTTTCTCTTCTCTTGTGCCCTTAGCAGAGGGGAACAGTAGAATTAAAGCCAGGGAGAGCTTGGTGGGGCTGGACTCTTGGTGACAGAGCATAGACAGCTATAAATTCAAGACACAATTAGCCCTGGAAGTTGTGAATGTATTTATATGGAAAGGAAAAGGTCCAGATGATCAAAATCCCCAGGAAGAGTTGGACACAACTGAAAAATGATTCAATAGCAATAACAATAAGATAGGTAGAATAGCATGAACAAAAGTATAGAAACTGAAAAACTTTATTGGCTGGTTGGTGTCCTCCATTCTCTAAGAAGACCAATCACCAACATACAGTGTGTCTGACTCTGATTGATCAGACCCATATGATCTCAGAAGGCTCCATCACAGGTGTCTGACTCTGATCAGACCCATATGATCTCAGAAGGCTCCACAAATAGGTTCCGCACAAATAGGCCATATGAATGCTTCTAAATTTGCACATCTCACATTTCTTTTGAGCTCAAAAGAAAAATTTGCTAATACCTCGAGGGATGGTGTAAAGCCTACTTTCACTATAATATTGGGTCTGTAAAGGGTAGTAATGTGAAAATAAAATGAATAAATAAAATGCCTGGATGAGGGCTTTGGACTTTTAACTGATAAGGATCGGAGAAATAACAGATATTTCGGGGTAGTCATGTATGCTGACTCTAGGTAAATTAATCTGGCAGCTTTGTGTAAGATAGATTAAAGAGAAGCAAGAGTGGAGCTGGGAGGAAACTCTCCCTTAGGTAAAGGCAAATGAACCCTGGGAATAGCATGGAAAAGAAATAAATATGAGAAACATTAGAAAGGTAATATCCACAATATGTCAGCATAATATGGGGTCAAAAGGAAAAGAAACAGTTTTTTAAATGACAGGGTATGAACATAGATGACTAGAAGAACGAATGATGGAGATCTTACTGAAATAGGGGACTTAGTAGGAGAAGAAAATTTTAAGATGAGAAGGTGAAAATGTTGTTTGGGGACATCGTGATTTTGAGGGGCTTTTCCAGGCATGGAGACTGGCAGAGATTTAAAGCTCTCAGGAACAAATAGGATCATCTAAAGCCAACTCTCAAGGTGGTTGGAATTATGGATATGGGGTTCAGGAGAAGGATCAGGGTGGGCAGCATAGACTTAGGAGTTCTCCCCAAAAGAGTTATAGCTGGCTAATAGAGATGAAGATTTGTCCATAGCTATATAGTCTTTTTAATTGATGTTCTGTGAAAATGTAAGGATCAGAGGAAGTTCAGAGCCCAATTCTCTTATTTTATTGCAGAAGGGACTGAGCTCCATAGTTAAGTAAAAAAACCTCAGGGCTTATGAATAATTCATGAAACCAGGGTTTTTGATGGCAAATCCAATCTTCTTGCTTTCTACTGTTCTTAGACACTGGGAAAGGAACTTTGGCTAATAGGAGTGATGATGAGGAGGATGAGGATGATGAAGATGATGATGATAAGGAGGAGGAGGAGGAGGAGGAGGAGGAGGAGGAGTCATAATGATGATAACTTTCATTTCTATGGTTCTCTATAAATCTTAAAGCACTATATAAATAAGAGTTAATTTTTCTTATTGTTAGGAGTGAGTGAATTCCAGTGTATCATAGGCAACAGTTATAATCTGGAAAGTTGTTAAGGGCCAAGAAATGAATGGCTTGGCTGGACTCTTCATATCAGGGGTTCCTCACTTGGGCCCTATGGTGGGTAGTTTTCAGAAGGTTCATACATTTGGGTGGAGTAAAAAAAATGACATTTTAATTTCTATATAATTGAAATAAAAATTCCTTCATAATCTTAATTTTATTTTATGCTTTAAAAAAATTTATTCTGAGAAAGTCCAGGAGCCTCACCAGATTTTTAAAGTTTTCTATCACACACCAAAAAAGGTTAACAGATTTGATCTATATAGAAAACCTTTTTTCTTGAATAAATAGTTGAGAAAATTCCTCCTTTATACCAAGAAGATAAATTCTTTGAATATAGGATTTTGGTCAAAGGGACTTAGTTCTTTATTTGTTCAGGAGATCTTCCAAGCTTGGGATCCTGTGTATACGTTGCACTGACTAGGGATATAGAAGCACTGACAAAAATGAAGGAAAAAGTGGCATCATGGTAGCGGGCTATTGAATAGTGCTGATTGCATGTATTTTACTCCAAAGAAGACTAATGGGTAAGCCAAGTGGGAAGAAGGATAAACAAGGAGAACTAAAAAATTTCTCTGCTGAAAAATCTCTTTCCTTCATGTATCACTGAATTGATATGTTTTTGCTTAACAATTTTCTTCCTGGGGATGCACAGACCTGTCTACTCCCTATCCACCTGGAGAATTGATGGCTATCCTTAATCCTCATCACCTACCTGGGACTTAAATATAGGTTTCTAATGTCATAGTCCCATGGTGTCCTAGTTTGCCTTTAGAATCAGTCCTAAAAAATTCAGTTTGTCTGGTTCAGTGTAGTTTCCTTAGCCTAGGTGAATCCAGGCTCTTTGAATTTAGATCTCCTAGTTTAGTCCAAACCCTTACTGATCAGCCTCTTTTATTCTTCCCATACATTGGAAGAAAGAGGAAAATGGAGGAAGGGAAAGAAGAAGAGAAGGAAAAAGAGGTATTCTAAAGCTATATGCTACTGGAGGAAAAGTAGGTCAGATACCATCTCTCATTCTCTCTTCTTTTTGTCTTTCTATTATGGATACTTCCAAATTCCCCTCTTCCTAGAAATATCTAGAATTTATCTTCCTCAAATATCTATTTTTAAAGTTTTAAAAATCATAAATGTAATAACATAAAATGGAACAAGTAAGTAAATCAACAAAAAAAATAAAATTATATTTAAAATGACAAATTCTAAACTTTTTACATTTTGATAACAGAAAACAGTATGTTTACCAAATGCAGTAATATCTCATTTGCTTTGCATCTCTTTTTGAATTTTTTCCCATTTGTATACTGAAAAAAGCTTTGTGTCGTTGGTGTGAGATAAAGACCTTTGCATTCAGAGTTAGAAGAAATATTTCAGCTATGAGACTAATTTTGCTCTTTGAGGCTCAATTTCTTCATCTCTAAAATGAGGATAATACTACTTGCACTAATTACCTGATGAAGGTTCTCTGAGGAAAATGCCTTGTGAATCTGAAATCAATAAATGTGAGCTACATATAGTGTGGGGGTGGGGGGGAATTTATCAGGAGACTATTGATCCATTGATTATCTCCACCCTCCAATGATGTAATTACAGGAATAAAGGGGCTAGTATCAGAAAGAACAAGATGTTAAGATCTTGAATGAAGTGGAAAAGAGCTTATTATTAACTTAATAGAACAAAGTACGTGATCTTTGAGCTTGATTGAATTACATAACTGTTGGCTATTGGCTATCAGTCACATCCCTGATGACCCTTTGAAACATTAAAGCACAGGACAGTTTTAAGGAGTGTGACCTCTGGCAGCCGTGAAGGAAGTCAGCTATGGAAGAAGAATCCAACTCTTGAGAAAGCTGTATACTATGTCTTTCTCTTCTCTTGTGCCCTTAGCAGAGGGGAACAGTAGAATTAAAGCCAGGGAGAGCTTGGTGGGGCTGGACTCTAGGTGACAGAGCATAGACAGCTATAGATTCAAGACACAATTAGCCCTGGAAGTTGTGAATGTATTTATATGGAAAGGAAAAGGTCCAGATGAGCAAAATCCCCAGGAAGGAAATGGCCCACAGGGCCCCACAAGAAAAGACAGGTCATTGGGGCCCCATAGATTAGGGATAGATTATTTGATGTCTGTGTGCCTTCATCTTTTTATTTAGCAAGGCAATTGAGGTTAAGTGACTTGCCCAGAGTCACATAGCTAGTAAGTGCTAAGTGTCTGAAGTTGAATTTGAACTCAGGGCCTCCTGACTCCAGGACTGATGCTCTATCCCCTGAGCCAACTAGCTGCTCCATTGTGTGATTTATACAAGTCTTTCCCAAGTTCAAGAGGGGAAATGTTCTGTACCTATTTTTCTTACTAGTCCATCTCACTAAATGCCTTTGCTTTGAATTAATTGTATCTAAGCCCTTACTATTAAAGGTAAGCAGACCAGTACAATTTAGGAGTTCAGACCACAGAGTACCTTTAACATGAGAATAGTCATCTCTGGAGGACCTAACCTGCAAATACCTCTTGGGGGTTCCACCAGTGAGGGTGATACTCATACATATGCATACATATCACATAGACACACACAAATACATATATGCATTTAGATATATACATACATATACATGTGTATATACACATGTATTTGTAGTCATGTTTTACTAATTTTGTTTTCATTACTATGTTTTTTCTGTTTAAAAATTTTTTTTATTTTATTTTTAAATTACACAGTAATGATCCATTTTATTGATAAACCAGTTTGTTCAGGCATTCTTCAGTTAATAATTATATCATTTCCCCCCAATTGTTTGCTACTGTGCTTCCTACTGCTATGAATATTT
Organism: Antechinus flavipes; assembly: GCF_016432865.1. Lineage (NCBI taxonomy): Eukaryota > Metazoa > Chordata > Mammalia > Dasyuromorphia > Dasyuridae > Antechinus > Antechinus flavipes. The sequence goes on along the minus strand of NC_067398.1, from coordinate 57,504,696 downwards.
TAGCCCAGGATTGATGGGATTTTTCCATCTTTTAATAGCTTCCTTAGAACATCTGTCCTGGTAATAGGATTACTGGGTCAAAGCTCATGATCACAATTGAAACTCCTTTAGCATCTTGCCTGGTCACTCTCAAAAAATATTGTATCAATTCATCATTTTATCAACAGTATAACAGCTTGTTTTTGTCAGTTTTTCTTTTATCACTTTAAATTATCTTTATCAATTTGGTGAGTTTAAATAAGGCAACACCCCAGAATTGTTTCAATGTGTTCTTTTTTGATTATTAGGGAGTGTGAACAATCTTTCAATGACAAATTCCTATGTGATTTTTTTTTTCTTTGAGCATTGTCTGATCTATCCATATACTTTGATTATTTATCTTTTGGGAAATGGATCTTGTCCTTATAAATTTGTATCATATTCTTATAGAATTGGAATATCAGATTTGTATCCAAAGCATTTACCATAAAATATTTTCCTAGATTTTTTTTTCCCCTTTTTCTTTTGGATACATGACTTTTTTGCTCACTCACTTATTCATTCTAAAACATCGATTCAACACTTATTGTGTATACTCTATTATGGTAGGCCTGAAAGAAATAATAAGTTTAAATAGATATAATCTAGAAACATAGTTTGTGAGAAGACACAAACATATAACTATGAAATGCAATATTCAATGATATTTATTTTAGAGGTTCAAAACAGAGATCTGAGAGAACCAATTGTTATTAATTGGAAGAATTAGAGAAGACTTCCTGGAGAAAGTGGCATATGAATTGAACCTTAAAGAAGGATAGAAATTTTTACTAGGAAAAGGAGTAGAGGTATCAGAGGGCATGGGCTTAGAAGATAAAGTTTGATGCTAGAGAGATGCTATCTGCATATATATACATATATATATATATATAATATGTCTGTTGTGTGTATGTATATATAATGTGTGTATATATATACCTATTTGTGTCTAATGGTAGCTATTTCAAAGTTGGTGTATGGGGAGATGAGACAATAGCACCCAGGATACCTTAGAATCAGCCAGAATCAGGATAAGCAAAAGTCCTTAGTCTTTATTCTTGGTCTTTAAGGGTAGAAGTGAGGGGATGGATGCAGGATCTCCACAACCTCCTTCTTCCTCGTCCACTGCCAAAGTGACTCTGGCTCATACTCCACCCCCTAGTCCCTCCTACAATTCTCTGTATACGCCAATTATCAGGCCAGCACAGGATAGCGGGAAGGGCCATTCCCCAAGCACATGCCCATAGAGTATTGTCCAATCGATAATTAGCCCTAAGTGCTTGAACCGACCTCAGTGCAACGACTCAAGAGTTTCAGCCCTCTATAGGGAGAGAGGAAAAAAAGAAATTTATATCATAACTTTGTGGTATATTTGGAGGAAATAGCAAGTTGTACACGGTAGATTTGCAGTTTCATGCATAATCATCTTTTTATCGTACCATATTATGGAAATGTTTGTTTTGTTCCATGAATTAAAGTAAAATAAGCTATTTTTTAAAAATAATGTTTGAATCATTAAAGAGACAGGAGGGAACATAATATAGTGAAATGGCAGAAAGTCAACCAATTTTGCTAGAATATAGTATATGCAAAGGTTACCAGTGTAAGAAGAAAGGATTAAAATATGGAACAATTTCAGATTATGAAAGGCCCTGAATACTAGATAAAATAGTGTGAACTTTCTTTTGGAAGCCATAGGAAGCTATTGAAGATTTTTAAGCAGAAGAATTATAGGACCATGTCTGAATTCAGAAAAGATTTTATGGCAACAGTATGAAAGATGATTTGAAAGGATTTAAGAAGCTATTACCATGGTCTCGGTAAGTGATATTGGGGTCTTACCCTAGAGTTATTGTAATAGGAACAGAGTATAGGAGAGAAGATAAGAAAGATTCTAGAGAAATGGAAATGGAACCACTAGGACCTGGTAAATGATATGAGGAGTGAGGGAGAGTCAAAAGCAAGATTTTAACGATGGGAAACTGGGTTAATAATAGGAATTGAAGTCAGAAACAGGAGTGAATTTGAGGAGAAAGACAAACAGCTTAAATTTGGCTATGTTGTATAGAGGTCTCCCTTGAGGGCAGAGAATGTTGTGTTTTTGTCTATGTATCTATAAGGCTCAGCACAATTCCTAGCACATAATCAGTACTGGAGAAATGCTTGTTGAATTGAATTGGATTGAGTTATTTGTGAGACTTCCAATGGAAGGATTCCAGTATTCCAAGTTAGCCTAGTGAAAATGGTTATAGTCAGGTCTGAAATTCAAAATATGGCATAAGACTAGAGATATAGGTTCAGGAGACATCTGTATAGAAGTGATAGTGAAAGCTGTGGGAGTAGATGAGATTTCTAGGGGAGGGAATATAGAGAGAAGAGGGTCAAGCACAGACCCTTGGGTAATACACATATGTTCAAAAAATCCTTTATTTTTATATAATCCTATCCATCTGTTTTGTCTCTAGTAATTTCTTCCATTTGTGCAAGGGATAAGAATTTTTCTCTCCTCTGCAATTAAGATTAATGTTTCTCTTTCTCTAAATTTTAGTGTTTTTTTTTAAGAAAAAAACTTTAAATCATTGATCCACTTAAATTTCATTCAACAGACATTTATTAAATACGTAACACATGCGAGCTGCTGTTTTTGATGCTGGTAATTCAAAATCTAAAAAACGATATTCTCCTCTCAGAGAACTTACATTCTATTTGGGTCGGATGGTGGCAGAACAAATATATATACATATACACACATGTATGTCTCTCTCTATATATAGGTATATATGTAAGTACAAAATAATTTCAATAGGGAAAGGGCCCTAACAATTGGGAAAGAGATTAGGGAAGGTTTTGTGTAGGAGGTAGCTGAATGAACCTTAAAGAAAAATCACTTGAGATACCTGCTTTGGCATCCATTTGATCCAATATTAATTAATTCTCACATAGTGATTAGCAGCGTGCCTTAGGAGGCATCTAGTCTGAGTTGTTTGCTCTCCAATTAGGTGGCAAGTCATCCGAACATGGGACCCACATCTTCCTGTCTGGTACCCTCCCTTATGAAGTTACCCAGTGCCTACCATTTGTTTTGGCAGATTATCTCACGGTAACAGAGTGTTGCAGGCTGCCCTCAGATATAGCTGTTGGACTTGTTCAACCAGTTTTGTGGAAACCAGCAACTGGCTTTAAAAAACAGAAGAGCTGCTCCCGCCCTGGGGAGGAAGGGAGGGCATTTCATGGTCAGGAAAGAACACTCCGCTCTATGACAGTGAAGTCGTTTCAGTGTGTCAAGCCAGAGGTTCCCCTGCTCCCTGCCACCTCAGCCATTCCGGCCGGCCACATCAAGGCAGATCTATGCTTGTCCTGTGCTTTCCTTCCACTGACTGAGGTCCTGGTAATGAGCTATCAGTGTCTGTAAACAACAATGACATCAGGGACCAGGACTGAATAGTCAGCTTCAGGTGCAAGATAGATTTGTGCCTGACCCAGTCAGGCAATTATTTTACTAAAACTCTCACGCTTTAGAGTAAGGCGCACTTCATCAGAGCAAAGAGCCCTCATCACTCACGTTATATTAAAAGCAGGAAACAAAAAGCACACTTGAAATCAGGAAGATGCTCACGTTTTTTCCCCTTTCTCTTAAAAGAGGGCAAGCCCAGGATTGGATCAGAATGATGACTGGTCCATTATCGCTCTCGGCTCTGCTCAGTGCTTGCAATTTGCTTAATTGCCTTGTGTCTCCATTTTGCCGTCAGTAGAAGAGGCTTGACATGGTAGCTTAACAGCTTCAGCCTGATCTCTCTGGCGCTAGGATGGAAATTTAACACTGTATCTCAGGTCACTCAAGTACCATTTAGCCATTTTCAATTCATTTCACTGAGTGGTAACTTACACTCTGTTCTTCCCTTGCTTTGTGGTCTTAGCCCTCTGACACAGAGTGGGACAAATGAGGCTAGCAGGAGTCAGAGGGGGGTAAGAGAGGAGCAACGAGAGCCCGAGGATGGAGTTAGTGTCTGAATAGGACCTATCAGGAAGCGTGAAGACCAGGCTGGGGCTGGGGAGAGGCAGGGCATGGGATTCAAACTTACCCTTCCAGGTAAGTCATGCAAGTATTCTTGCTCCCATTTTAAAGATAAAGGAATCGAGACTCATTGGCTTGAAAGATTAATCCGACAGCTATGAAGAGTCAGAGGTGGGTTTGAGCTCAGGTTTCCTGGTGTTTACTTTTGCTGGAGGAGTGAAAATGTTTTTCTTCAATCAATTGATGTTCTGGTAACAAACTATCAGTGTTTGTAAACAAGAATGATTCAGGGATGGGAAAAAAAAAAAAAAAAAACAACTTAAATAGCTGCAGCCAGCTTTCCTCCCTAAGTGCTAAAGATAAGAAATTCAGCATGGGGATCAGCCGGTCAGTTTTTGGAGTTCTATTGAGTAAGTGTTCCAGGGCACTAAATTAATTAGCTAATTGATTGATTCTTTTAGCAAACATTTGAGAGGCAGCAATGTGGTGGAATGGGAAGAGTTCTTGAATCTGGGCTCAGGTGATTGTCTAACATCTTAGAGCTGTGTGACCTTCACCTTGAGCAAAAGCATTTAAATTCTCTGGGTCTCAGATTCCTTACCTTCCTACTGGGAATTCTGACACATTGGCTCTCTATCTCACAGTGATGTTGAGAGAAGCAAATGGCATAAAGTGACTGTGGCTACATATATAAAGGTGGTTCTTAAACTTTCAATACCTTTAAAATATTAAAAATTATTGAGAACCTGTCCAAAGAGTTTGTGTTTATTTATAGATATTTGTCATAATAGAAATAAAAGCTAATATTTAATTTGTAGACCCTCTGAACCACACTTTGAGATATAAAGGATAGGGACCCGGCCTGTGATTTCATGGGCAAAGAGAATTTCTATTGAAGAAGCTTCCTTTACCAAGTGCAGATTTCATATCTTATAAGTATGAATTCATACCTCTATCTATTATGACAACCTGCCTCTCTTCTATATATAAGCAGTTCTTATCATTAAGTGCCTACTATGTGGAGAAGCCTATTTTCAATACTGAAGGAAATACACAGATGAATAAAACACAGTCTCTATACACAAGAAGAATGCAATTATCCAAATGGGGCATAACTTTAAATTTTGCCAAGAAGACTTACTCTTTCCTACTCTTAGACGGACCATAGAAAGAGCCATTCTTTCAGGGGCCCAGCAGATAATGGATTTTGCTATGCTTGTGTCTTAAAAAGATAAAAACATATTACTGATCCTTAGGCTTATGCAGAAGGAGATTAAGAATTTTATATGTCCACTCTAGTGTTTTATGTCTTTACTGTGCTGTTGAAGGGGCTGACACTAGAGAAATAAGCAACATTTTGCCTTAAAAAAACCAATATGTGAAATTATTATTGGGAGCTCATTTATACATAATTCCAGGTGTAGATATATATAAATTCATTCAAAATGACTTGCTTTTCCCAATTGGAGTTTATAATCAAATATAATGATGATTTGAATGCAAAGAAATAGAAGCAATTTTTTTCCTGATTTGTTTTACCTCTCCCACCAGGAAGCAATGAATTCTCTCTCTTTCCTCTCCCCACCTTTGACTCTAAAACCTTGCCACTCACTTACTACTTAATTTCTTATTACCTGTGACAATTCAGGTAATACTCAATTTTTCACAGTTTTATTTCTACAGCTAGGCAGTAAATCCTTTAAGATCAGCCACTGAGCCCAGAACCTCTACATGTATCTTATATATGCATATGACAGATATTCAAATGGTCTTTGAATGAATGAATTTACTAGCTACTGAAGGAATGAAGAAATGAAATGTATACAAATGCAAATGGAGAAAGGAAAGGATTAAAAGCCTTCTTTCCTTTTTCTTCCAGGATTAGAAAGGTGACAATCCTTCTGTCCTTTGCTTGGTCAGAGTTCATCAGGAGGGTTGTTTTGCAGTTTTGGATACTGTAGTGTAAGAAGAATATTGATGACCTGGAGGACTTCCAGAGAAGAGCAACTAGGGACAGTCAAGGGCCTTGAATTCATGCCATAAGAAGCTTGGTTGAAAGAATTAAGGGTATTTAGCCTAGAAGAAAAGAAGACTGGTGAAGTGGGAATGTAACAATAGCTGTCTTCAAGCCTTTGAAGAGCTATCATGTGGTAAAGGGATCACAATTGAAATGGTCTCAGAAGGTAGAACCAGGAGCAATGTGAGGAAGCTGCACAATGACACATTTAGACTTCATGTCAGTGACAATTTAAAAAAATGATATTCCCAAAATGGAAGGAGCTACTTCAGGAAGTCATAGATACTCCTCATTGGAGGTCTTCAAGCAGAAGCCAGACTTGGGGATGTCATGGTCAGGATTTCTTTTATGTATGGGTTGGACTCAGACAGTTGAAGTCCTTTCCAACTCTGCCATTCTATCACTCGATGTGACATAAAAACTATAAAAATAGTAGGTTTATTATCTCAATTCTGACTCAGAAGAATTATATAGCACCTTTGCCCAATCTCTTTTGAAGATCACAGGGATTTTTGGGTTCTCCCCTCAGCCCCTCAGATTCCTCCTTTAGTTGCCAGAAAACCTACATCCTTATTGTGTTGTCCAGAGAAACAGTCCTATTCCTTTCTGTTCATCATTGGCTAGTGACCATTCCCTTTAGCCTTTATTCACTCTGATAACTAACTGGAAGGACCTGGGGACAAAAACACTTCCATTGCTTTCTCTCCTTCCCTTTCCAAATGGTAATATTATTTAATACTTAAGCCACAGTCCTGGAATACTGTGTGTGTATCTGTATATGTGTGTGTGGTGGGGAGTTGGCAGTTGGGTGGTGGGGAACTGGCAGTGTGCTTTCAGCACAGCATGACCAGACATAATTTTATTTGAAACAACAAAAACTAGATGCTAACAAAGTAAACAAGTCATCTTTTTTTCATGAACGTAATACCAAAATCATGTTTAGCATTCAGCCTTGCCACTCAGATATTGTCAGAGCATTAAGCACCAGATTTTCCTTAGGACTAAGAGCCCTTGACTTATGTGGCTTCTTAATTGAGATAATAACTTGTAAAACTGGAAGGTTATGCTGACTTAAGAAAGAATGAGAAATGGACATTTATATTAATATGACAATTACAGAAGTGACATACCTTTTCATCCAGAGATCGGTGCTGAGCTTTCCTTCTTTGGACCTTGAATAAGTCTTTGTTTCTCTCTTATAAAATTATAAAATTCTGGCTTTGGGGTATTATTTTGTGCTTAGGGCCATAGAATTTGACCTGAAAGGGACTTTGGAAGCAATTGAGTCCAATCTTTCATTTTACAGATGAGGAAACTGAGCTTCAACTCCAAATCTCATGTCTTCCTCCCCCAGCTTCTCTTTATATGGCACATCTCTCCTATTAGAAGAGGTAAAGATGATTTTTTTTCATTTTTGTCTCTCCCCACTGACGCATGTATACTTCAATACTTCCAAGGTTCTACAATTTCTTTGGCATAGGTGGTACTTCTATGCTTCTGTAGATGACCCCCATGATTCATTGTCCGTCCCCTAATGGACTCACATTTGTTGATGAACCTTTCCAAACTGAGTTGCATTTGTCCTTGGATGGCAGGCCAAACTGTTCACCTCTGACCTTGAACTTGAGACCCTTCCCATTTGGTGGAACCTGCCAGAGGTTACATACACTCCACTAGTTCAACCTTCAAGAGCTCAGCCACCATGAAGTTCTTAGGAGAGAACATTATAAGCCCCTATTCAAAATGCTTGTTGAGTTGATATCCAAATGTCCCGATTTCTTCTCATGGTATTTCTAAATGCTTCTCTTCCCCACGCACAACTCTTTAGGATGCTTCTGGTGCTAATACTTTCCTTGTAACAGGACAACAGCCTGCTTTTTAAATGGGGGCATGTCTTCACACATTTTTTTTTCCTTTTTTACAAGAATCTTTAAATGACAGAGGCTCTTTGATGGGAGAAGGACTGCTGCCATCACTGCAGTAGATGTTTGCGACAGTTTTGTTGGTGTGATAATTTCTTCCAGTTACCATAAGAATGTTCTGCAGATACAAATCTGGCTTTGTTTTGCAATGGAGCCTAAGGGGAAATAATAGCAAAATAAGCCTATGTAGTGAATAGCAACTGTTGTTGCCAATTTTCTGTTTATTAGTTGACTCTTACCTTGTAAGTCTTGATCCTAGTCCCAGATTCACTTTATTGTGTTCAAAGAACAATTCAGTAGGTCCATGTCTAAGTGAATGATTCTTAAAGTGACACACGATGATTAATTGAAATTACAAGTCCTGCTTTTTGTATTAATGGTAGCAGGCTCATAAACTTATAGAGGCTCATAGATCCTCCAAAGAGCTAGAAGGATCTGAAGGACAAGCTAGTCCCAGTCCTGTCATGTTGCTTCCATATCATTGACTCTTGCATGGGACTCCACATTTCATTCATATAACCTCCACCATAGTTGAGGACACCTCTTGCCTTGCAGCAGTTTCCTAATTAGTCATCCTGTTTCCCAGTTCTTTCTAATCTGTCTTTGATACAACTATGAATTTGGTATTCTCCAAATACCAATCTGACCATGTCATTCCTTGACTAAAAAATCTTCAGTGTCTCTTTATGGCCTCCAGGGTAAATATATATACTCTTTTATTGGACATTTAGGGATCTTTACAAGTTAACTCCCATCTATTTGGCCAGCCTTATGTCCTAGTCCTCCATTTGATGTCCTTTTTGACATTGCTTTCTGTCATTTTGCAATACAATATACATATATGTGTACATATTTATATGTATACATATGCACGTATATATGTGTGTGCATGTGCATGTATATGTTTGTGTGTGTGTATACATCTCTCTCTCTCTGTCTGTCTCTCTGTCTGTCTCTCTCTCTCTCTCTCTCATATATATAATTTGTCCTTACTTTTCTGTGTCATCCTACAAAGATTTAGAATTAGAAGATGTTTTAGAGATTGATTAGCCCAACTCTCCAATATGACTCATGACAAAAATGAAGGCCAGAAGAGATAAATGCTTTGTTTAAGGCCATAGAAGTTGTAAGGGGCTGAGATGGGATTTGAACCCAGATCCATCCTCTGTCTCCAAATCCAATGCCCTCTCCGTAATTTATAATCCTCCCCACTCCCAGCTCCCACCCTACCCCATACCATGTTAGCCCCTTAAGAGCAAGGACTATTTTATTTTGGTCATTTTCCCAATGCTCCTCACATAGCTGGTACTGAATAAATATTTAATCCAATTCAGCACGGAAAATTTTGGTCTAGTGATACTAGGTCACATTTCTACAGCACTTTCCGGTTTACCCAGTCTTTTCTTTCCACCATCCCCAAGAGGTAGGTGTTACAGGTATCATTATTACAGATGAAGAAATTTCCCCACAGTCTTGATTCCTTTGAAGGAGTGGGGTGGTACTGACAGTAAAATCTTGTCCTTAGAATCTTATAAACCAGTTCTAGGAAGGGGTGGAGAAGAATATGGCTACCACAGCTGGTTTGAAGGTCTCTCTGGCAAACCTTCAAGGTCTCTTTGTTTTGTGATTTCCAATTCTACATAGTGACTATTCTTTCTTTTTAAAAATAAGGTTATATTGATGTCTCTTGATTTGTATCCCCCCCCCTTTTTTAAAACATCATCACAATTCCTCCTAGTATCGCATTTCCTTCCCCTCCCAAAGAACCATTCCACATAACAAAGAATATTTTAAAGACAAAAACTTTTTAAAGAAAAAGGAGAGGAAAACAATCAACATAGCTGATCAACAAGTATATGAACATCTGAAAATATGTGCAGTGTACCATATTTGTGTCCTCACACCTCTACCAAGGGATGAGACAGAGTGTAGATGTTACCTATTCATATGTATTAGTCCCAGATCCACCCTCCTGCTCTTTCTCCTGAAATTTTCTGTGTTTCAATCTTAGATTGATCACCAGTCCCTATTTCAATGGACCATCTTGGGTAAGGTGATTTAAAATCATGCCTTACTTTCTCAGTAGGAGTTCAAACAAATTTTTTTTAACTTTCCCATTCTTTTTTTCTTCTGGAAATTGGATTTTAATGTAAAAACAATATTTAAATTTCATAGGTGAGATTGGGAGTGATCACAGGGGAAATGATATAATTTGGGAAACTTTCAGTCTCATTTAGAAGACTCAAACCTATGAGGGATGCTATATCTTTGCTCATCCTGTTTCTAGAGAGGAGGTGTTTGGAGAGAAGTGACCTTTGGATAGCAGTTAAGTAAAAAGGTTGTACTAATATTTGGATAGTGCTACCCCAGTGAAAGAGAAGCTGCCTCCATATTTTTTTAATAGGTACATCTAGGCCACAGGAAAACGAATGAATCTGAATCATACTTAAAGACAGCTTTTTTTTCTACTTACCAGGAAGTTCAACCTTGAGCACAGAATTATAGGTTATTAGACCTGGAAGACATCTTAAGAGACCCTCTAGTTGATTCCTCTCATTTTACTGACAAGTAAAGTGAGGTCCAGACAAGAGAAAATACTCATCTGAGGTTACATAACTAATTAGTGGCAGAGCAGTAGCCTAGTGTTCTTTGCATACATCATGATCCATTTCAGAGCTCTAGGCAAAGAGCGATTTATTAATTTAAGTGTTTAAGAATCTCAATTTAGTTAAGTGAAGCAATTTGCAAATGTAAATTAAGCATTTCAGTATATTTATCCTTTTTCTTTTGATCAATCACATTGCATGCAGGGAAAAAAGGACCCCAAAGTTTTCAGTTATTTAGCAACTTCTCTACAATATAACTCGCAGTTATATAAATACAGGCTAACTTTGAGATTATCCTTCCAATACCTTTCCCTATCTCCAAACCTATATCACTTGTGATGGCTTTTTCCTAATCCTCATCCTTCTTGACATTTCTGTAGCCTTTTATACTGCCAAATTACTCTCTTTCCTTGTTATTCTCTTCTCTCTTAAGTTTTTCAGGACACTGCTCTCTTCTACCCATCTGACTGTTTTTCTCAGTCTCCTTTGCTGGATTGTCACCTAAGTCATGGCTGCTAGCAGGTAGGTGTTACAGGTGTTCTTCAGGGTTCTGTCCTTGATCCTATTCCCTTCATCAGTTAGATGAAGACTGCATTTGTGACCTCTTTTCACCAGGGAAATTTTGCATGACCTTGGGTAAATATAGGCATATAAAAAAGGTATACAAATCAAACTGATGATAAATCATAACTTCCTGACCTCCACATTTAATTACAAGACCCCATATAGAGTAGTAAACCACAGTTAAAGAAGCTGAGTTCTAGATATTTCACTTGGAGATCTCATTAGCTCCCAAGGGTTCAGTTATCATTTTTGTGAAGATGATTCTCAGATCAATGTATCCAGCTCTAACCTCTATTGATCTCCAATATTGTCTTCAGTTGCTTATTAGGATTATGGTCCTATAACCATATTAAATCCAGCATGTCCAAAACTGAATTCATATTTTCTGTAAGTTCTCCCTTCTTCTAGATTCCCATATTACTGTCAAGTATACCACTACCCTTCAGGACCCCTCCCCCCCAGCTTGAAACTGAGGTATCATCTTCAATTCCTCAGTAATTCTCACCCTCATGGTCATTCTATTGCTAAGATCTATCAATTTCGCTTTTGCAGCATCTCTCAATATACTACTTTCTCACTTCTGACACTATCCCTATCCTAGTGCAAGTCTTTTCCCATTCCAGTCCATTCTACATTTAATCACTAAATAAATTTTCCTAAAATTCAGGTTCTATCATGTCACACCACATGGCCCCTCTATTGTATCCTCCCCAACACATACACACACTTAATAAATTTCAATAGCTCCCTGTCACTTCCAGGATGAAATGGAAAAACCTTCAGCACTCAAAGCCCTTCATGACCTATTCTATCCCTCTCTCCTTTCAAGTTTTCTTTAACCCTCTACCATATACCCTCCACCAGCTGCCTTATACTTTCTCACACCAGACACTCCATTTCCTGATTCTTGCATTTTCACTGACTGTCCCTCACTCATTCTATTTCCTCTTCTCTGCTTTATGACTTCTTTCAAGCCTCAGCTAAAATCCTATCTTCTATAGAAAGCATTTCTCAATCCCTCTTTATTCTAGTATTTTCCCTCTGTTGATTGTTAGCTATTTGCCCTATCTATAGCTTGTTTGTATGTAGTTGTTTATTAGATTTCAGGCTTTTTGACAGTAGAGAATTTCTTTTACCTTTCTTTGTATTTCTACCACTCAGCAAAGTGCCTAGTACATAATAGGTGCTTAATAAATGTTTATTGACTGACTGGCATATTAATCCTGGCATGAAATACAGTGAATATAAGAGGGAAGTCCCTTTTGATGTAACTATAAAGTTTCATCATTTTTTGGAATTTGTATACATATCTGTATTTTTAATTCCCCCTAATCTGTGCAAAGTGCTGCTATATATGTAATCAAATTCTAAGAACTTAAAAAAGTTTCTTGAAGAGGGGAGCATGGGCGTAGAACTGATCTGTGATTTAATCAATGTGGGGAATTCTCTGATGTGGAAACTCCCTCCAGTGATGCAGGTCATCTACTCATCTGTAACTTGTGGTCTTAAACAGTTGCACTGAAAAGTTAAATGAAAAGGAGATAGTAGAGGAAGAGAAAGTAAGTATTTCCCTTTGTGGAATGATAGATAGAAACGCAACTGGGTCAGGGCAAACCTGGGTTCTTTCCTTTTGTCACATGTCTAGAATGATATCAGAGATGGGATTTTCACCAAAGTTTTCCTGACTCCAAGATGGCCCCTCTGTATACTGTTTTGTACTACCTCATTTTTTTTTAAACTTTAAAATTTAACAAAAAAAATTTAACTTAAAAACTTTTAAAATTCAGTGAGACCCCACCCATCAAACACTACCAACTTGTACTATTCCATTTTATAAAAAAAAAAAAGAATTGTTTTTTTTTAAATATAATTAAATTGCTGTGAGATAACAGAGAGTTAGCTCAATGAAAAACATTTCTGGCTTTGTTTTATCTGAAAGCTCTTTGATATTATTTGTAGCATTGTTACTGACTGTAAAATGAGCTTAATAATTTAATATGGCTAGAACTGGGCTGATAAAACTAGTTTGTAAAACATTCATAGATGTAGTGAACAAAGGGAGTCAATTAGGAAAACAGCATAGTTTAATGGAGTCAAAAAAAACACCCAAATTTGACTCGTGGTACCTATAATTATCACCTTGACCTTGACAATGACCAAGACCATCATCACCATCACCACCAACTTAGGGGTGGAAAAAGTCTCACTTCTGTGACTTCTCTACCCATAGTCTTTATTTCCTAATCCATAAAACAAAAATAATAAAACTTGCATTTTGTACTCTACCAACTTGTGGTGAGGTCAGCATTTTTATGAACTAAGTTTTCCATAATTGTGACTTATTGGACATTGTTTCAGTCCTCATCTAAGGTTTCTTGTGTTGTCATGTTTATGTTTTAGTATTGTATTGAAATGTTATATTATGAGGAAGCAGAAGTGTTATTTCTCCTCTCACTCTAGAGGTTTTCTTTCCCCTCCTTCATCTTTTACTCTTCTCAAAACTCTTCCTACCATTGCTTAGCACCTCTTTTCACTCATGGTTATGTCTATTTTCTCCGATACAGTCTCTTTTTCCTGTAAATCGAAGAATTTTCTCTCTCTGTATCCAGCCACGAGTACTGTCACTTAGAATGCCATCTGGTCATTAAGAAACCCTGTGAGCTGGGAACATGGTCTAAAGGAGAGAGCTTAGGATGGCAAGTCTGGAGGCCTGACTGTTGGGTCTGATTCTGCTTGCTGGAGCCAGGTCGATTTACCTAGGTTTTCTTACTTTTGAATGAAGAAAATACCAGTCCTACTCATCATGTGAAATCACTATACAGGGAAAATACGGCAATGTCAAACATTTCAGAGTCATTTTGTTGTCATCTACGTATGTGTAAAACAGACAGTCCAGATGGACAGCTCGCTGGACCCAGATTTGGACAGCAGAATAGATTGCTTTCAGGAAATTACAAAGCTCTTTTTCTAACCCCAGGCTCTGTATGAAAGCAAAGGCCTATCCTTTCAATACTAACATTTTACCCTCATTGCCATATGGCAGCAAGATGTAGAAGGCTAGTGCCAGAGAAGAGGAGTATTACTGAGGGCAATGGGGAGGCGGGTGATGGGGAGGAGGAGCATTCTAGTCCCCAAGGAGGAAGTTGGAATTAAGAATTAGGAAAAATAGATATCACCAAGGCATTGTACCAGTGGGAGAAGAGATGGGCTGCTTACATGGAAGGAGCAAGAGATGATAGCTGGTCACCCCGAGAATTCCTCTGAAACCCTTTTGATATCATGACAAAGCACTGAAGCAGCTGCCCTAGAGAGGCAGGAGGTAGTGATGGGAGAGAGCCAGAAGGGCTGGAGATCAAGTCTGGCTTTACACACTTAGGTAGGCCAGGTAACCTTTTTCCGAGTGAACTCAACTGAAGGAATAAATGGGGCTAATGATATAACGGAAGAGGGCAAAGTGAGAAAAATAAATATAATTAAGAGAGAAGACTTGTTATAAGGACTAAATAAGATATTTGTAAAAAAAAAAAAAAGAAAGAAAGAAAAAAGTACCTGACACATAGCAGGTACTATATAAATGCTTATTCTCTGATGTATTCCTCCTTTCCCTCTTATTAGTCAATCATGTTGGGAAGCCCCTGCTCAGTTTCTTCATCTGTAAATTGGGGATAATAATAGTGCTTACCTCATAAGATTGTTGTGAAAATAAAATAATATTTATAGTACAGTGCTTATAATATAGTATAGTACCTAACCCATAGTAGGTATTATATACATGTTAGCTCTTGTTCCCCTTCTTCCTCCTCCTCCTCCTCCTCTTTCTTCTATATCTGCCCTCCAAAGGCATATACTCTAATACAGGAATAAGATACCAACATAATGAGTACAATATACAATGCTGCATGATAAGGACCTTGGAAGGTTTGAAAACAAAGTACTCTGTAAATCCAGAGGGAAAGATTATTGCTGACTAAGGATCAGGGAAGGCTTCCTGAAGGAGGTAGCATTTGAATTAAACTTTAAAGGATGAGTAGCTTTCATCTGATGAAAAGAGGGAGTAAAGATCTTACAAGCATTAAAGATAATCTGAATAAATTAAGAGGAAAGAAGGTTGCCATATATTGAGGGAGATAAGGATCTTATGAGATAAAGTTAGAAGGGTAGATTAGGTCCTGAGGCTGGAGAGGACCTTGAATGCCAGCAGATGACCTTGAAGAAGATTTAAAATCTGGAAGGCCATTTACTATCTAAGTGATCTTAAAAAGATCTCTTAATATCTTTGTGTTTTGGTTTCCTCATCTGTAAAATGGGAGTGTAAAATTTTTCTCACTCTAAATCCATGGTCCTATAAATAAAACTCAAGAGACAAAAGGGATCCAGTAAGAATTTTGAAAGGAAGACTGACATCAGTGGGCACTGGGGATACTGACAGACAGCTAGGCAGATCCTAGCTCTATGCATGAGAAAAATGTGGATGTAGCTATGGGACCAAGAAGTGTGCTCACCCTTCCAGCTTACCTTGCAGGTAGGAAAAGGCAAGAGCACCAGTGGAGATGATGGCAGGAGGTGACTACCCTTCAGGAAAGAGCCAGGAAGGTAGAAGAAATGTTGTTGAAAGGGATTCAGAGTAGCTTGTGGAAAATGGAGTAAGAGTGCCTAAGGGCACAATAGAGGATGTTGGGCAATGAATTGGGTGAGCCAGATTGGTCTCCTTAGGAGAAGGAGGAAGGTAAATGAAGAAAGATATAATTTTTCAGGAGGAAATGATGCAGGCATTTAACTTACACCCAAGATTGTAATCAGGAGCGGGGGAACTAGTAGGACAGGGAGTGAATTGGTATGGCTGCCATTTCAGTAGATGACAAAATTAACAAACACATCTATGAGGTCACTTTCTTGACTTGGGAACTAGGTTTCCAGGTCGGGGGAACCTAGAAGGACTGCTGCCTCTATGAGACTCTTCAGGTTTCCTTAGCAATTTAATGGAAGAAACTGAGATTCAGTAATGGGATATTAATTTCCAGCCTAAGGAAATGTGGACTGAATTTGCTAGATTGGAGGCAGTTTGGTCAAGTCAACAAATATTTATTAAGCACTACTGTGTTTCAGGCACTATAAACTCTGGGGCTACAAAGAAAAATGAAATCTTCTTTCTTTAGATTCAGTCTAAATGGGGACACAACATGCAAACAACTATGGACAACAAAATATATAATAGGATAAACTCACTAGATCAATAATACGGCTTAAAATTGCAACAATGACCGTTTTAGGAAATTGAATCTAGTTTCAGTTTACAAGACTGGTTAGGAAAAGGGATTGGGGAATAGCTAGAAGATATAATGAAGGCAACAAGAACCTGAAAGCCATGGACAGGAGCACAGGGAGGTAGGGTTGTACTCAAGGCAAACTTCCCAACAGTGAAATTTTGTGCAGAACATGGGTGCTTCAACAACTTGTCTGCAGGGTTTCTTTTGGCACAGGAGTGCAGACTATACACCTGTCCAAAGCTGGAGTCAGGGAGGCCAGTTGGGAGAGAACTTGGATTGTGTTGATACCAGTGGGAACAGAGAGAGAGCTCTCGAAGGAAGAAATGCTAGAGTTTGGTATCTAGTTTAATATGAGAAGGAACCTGGGAAGGAAAACTATGAATCAAGGTGATCTCAGAGCTTCTGATCCTAAGGGAGGTGCTATTGACAGTAAAGGGGAAGTCAGGAAGGCAGAGAAATCAATGGGGGAAGAATTGGAGGGTAGGTGAAGGTAAAAGTTTTATTTTAGACATACAAGATATCCCTATTTAAGTTTAAATTGCACTGAGAATTTAGGAACCTTTATAGTGCTTGAAGTGGACATCACCAAGTGGAGCTGTCCTGTATGCGATGGGAGGTATGAAAGTGAAGCTAGAGGTAAAGTCATCAGCACAAAGGGGATAGTTGGTAAGACCTGATGACTTTATAGAAGGAATGCTTATAAGAGAACCTTAGGATGGAATCCTAAGTGAGTAGTTGGGGCCATGGGGGAAAGACAGATGAAGAATGAATAGAGGAATAGGAAGAGAAGAACCAGCGGGGGGAAGGGGAGACCCACAGAAGCATGAGTTGGAAAGAGTTTCAGGAGTAAAGATAATGTATCATATTTAGGCAGGCAGGAAGTGCAGGAGAATCCTGTTCTTGATGTCTTGTGCTATCCCAAGAGGAGGAAAGATGGAAGACCTTCAAAGAGGTGGAAGACTTTTGATGAATTATTCTTCATAATTTGTCCTCTGTCTCCTTCTTCACCAAAGAAGGATTACATGAACCAAAGCAATAATGGGGAATAAAGAGACTCACAAGTGGTCAGATGGTCAATAAACATTGATTAGGCACCTGTATGGCAGGCACTGCACAAAAAACTAGAGATGCAAAAAAAGGCAAAAGACAGCTTCTGTTCTCAATTGGCTCAGTATAATGGGGAAGATAGCTTGCAAAACAACTATGTACACCATAAACTGGAAAAAAATAAATAGAGAGAAGGCATTAGAATTAAAAGGATAGGAAAGATTTTCTGTAGAAAGTAAGACTTTAGTACTTTAAGGAAGTCAGGAGACAGAGTTGAGGAGCGTGAGCATTCCAGACACTGGGGACAGCCAATAAAAATTCCCAAAGTCAGAAGGCACTGTGTCTTATTCAAGGAACAGCGAAGAGGCTCTGGATCTCAGTGTGTGTTCAATATAGAGATGTAAAGTGTAAGAAGACTAGAAAAGAAGACTAGTGGGAGATGGGTCAGGTCATGAAGGGCTTTGAATTCCAATCAGTGGATTTTATATTTAATCCTAGAGATGATAGGGAACCAATGCAGTTTTTTAAAGTATGTGTTGAGGGTGTGACATGGTTAGATTTACACTTTAGGCAGGGTAGTTGAAATAATTATAAGAACTGATATTTATAGAGAGAACTTTAAGGTTTTCAAAGTACTTGATTCTTGCAACAACTCTACTAGATAATATTACATATATTATTTCCCTCAGCTTAAAGATGAGAAAACTGAGAGATTCATTGACTTGCCTATGGCCACAAAGCTAATAAATGTGATAGCTAGGTGGTATGGTATATAAAGCTCTGGACCAAATCAGGAAGTGCTGAGTTCAAAACTGGATTCAAATGATTTCTAGTTTTGTGAACCTCTCTGAGTCTCAGTTTTACAATTCACTGCAAAATGGGAATTAAAAAAAAAAAAAAAACAACACCTTCCAAGGGTGTTGTGAAGATAAAATGAATTATACAAAGTGCTTGTAAATCTTAAAATGATATATAAAGGCTATTGTTGGGACTGCTGCTGTTGCTATTATTTAGTATTAGAAGTAGGATTTTAACTCAAGCTCTTTCCATTAAATTACAAGTGTCTTCTCTCTCAAGTCTCTTCCCAAGTTAGCATCAATAAATGATTATTATCAAAGGATGATTTCCTTAGCAGGATCCTGAAACTTCTCCAATTCCAAATCTCTAGCCCTAGACATGCTTCTTTTGACTAGTTAGGTAACTCCACAAGAATGTGACATGTCATGTCGATTTAGCCAAAGGATTTCAGCAAAAATGCTGAAAATGATCTTATAGAGATCATTCTCTCATTTTACACATGGGAAAATTTAAGGTCCAGAGGTTTACCCAATACTACATAGATATTTTTATTTGGAGTCAATATTTGAGCCCAGATCCATTGAATCCAAATCCGGTATTCTCTTTAACCCACAATCTCTTCTTCCCAAGTGTCTAACAGTATACCTGAAAAAAGTAGACCCTTCAGATTTCCTCATGGTTAAATCGTGCATGGACATCTTGGTTTAATAGTTACTGTCTAAATGGATATATTATTTCCCCCTTTTTATTTAAAATTTTGGTGCAACAAATGCATTCCAGATGGTATTACCTCTGCTGAGATACGTTGTAGCTTGCTGCAAAATCTGACTGACAAGCAGAGCTGTGACTAGTAATATTATCACTTGGGGCCTGTTAGGGAGAGGCAGAAGGAGAGAGATGACTGTACAGAGCACAGTGCATGCACAAATGCAGCCCTGCAGGGGAAGAAGCAGTCGGGGGTGAAGGGAAGGTGGCTGCTGTCAGTTAAGTTGGAGATGTGACTCGGGCACACTTGCACCGTGAGCTAGCATGGGCTGGCAGAAGCCTGTAAAGTGTGGTGCAGGGAATTCAGTCACAAGGGGAGAAAACAGCTCTTCTCCTGCATTTTAGTGCCCCCATATTACTTACATGTTGACAACTACAGCTAGAGGATGCTGTAGTACACAGAGCACCCAGCCTGGAAGCAAGAAGAGCTGAATTCAGATTCAAATGAAACACTGGCTC
This sequence comes from Antechinus flavipes, assembly GCF_016432865.1. NCBI lineage: Eukaryota > Metazoa > Chordata > Mammalia > Dasyuromorphia > Dasyuridae > Antechinus > Antechinus flavipes. The sequence goes on along the minus strand of NC_067398.1, from coordinate 57,485,218 downwards.
TGTGACTGGACAAGTCACTTAAAACTGTTTATCTGTTTGATCATCTGCAAAGTGGGGAATATAGCAACACTTACCTCCCAGGGTTGAGAATGAAATGAGATAATAATTACAATGCACTCAGCACAGTGTCTGGCACATAGTAATTATTACATAAATATTAGCAATTCTTCTCATTATTATTGTCAGAAAAGCTGCAGGCAGGACAGCAGGAAGCTTTGTCAACTTTTACATTGGCTGGAGGTGCGGACTTCTGAAACCCACATGGAATAGAAGAACAAACAAGTTTCCTATTGCTACCAGGGGATAGTGACTCACTCTTGAAACTCTGCATCCAAGTAATCATTCATATGATGAGATTTAGTCACATTCAACTGCCTGAAACTCTGTTTTCTTTTTCTGGAGTCTATGACAGTCAGAAAATAGTCTCTTCATTGAACCCTCCCACAGGCTTTATTGTATGCTTTATTCAAAACATTAGTAATGTCCCTGGAGACTAGGTCCCAGTGTCAGTTTTAACAGTACCCTTTAAAGGATCCCCTATCTTTAAAGAACAGTTTTGCAGCTGGCCAGACCATCACACAGTTTTGGAATGTGCTGAAGAAAGGATTACTCATTTTAAAATTTTTTTTATTTATTAATATTTGCAGTCTTATTTCACCATCCATAGGTGCTTTATGATGCAAAAGAAAAGAAAAGAAAAAGCTCTTAAGATTTTATCCCCTATATCCATGGAATTACTTCACTTCCTTTGGATGTTATGGTTAAGAACATTCAATATTTAGATTATATTATCACATGTGGTTCTAGCCTATTTCAACCATCTCATTTAGGAGTCACTAACAAAACTTTCTAATAGTAATCAGAGATTACAACCTAGTAAAAAGGAAAAATTGGGGAGGGGATAATTAAGCTTAAGTAGAAAATAGTGGTCCTATTTTTGAACCATTTAGCTATAAGCTAGTCTTAAAGAAAATAATATTTGTAAACTACTGTGTGAACTTTAAAGCATTATATAAACACTATTATTATTATTATCTATGTTATTGCATTTGTGTTCCATCTAGTTCCCATTGCAGGTTTTTTTTTTTTTTTTAATGCCAATAGGTTTTACATTGCTAAAAGAGGTATTTCTATCCTTGCCTGAAGTTACTGATTGACTGAGCTCTTTAAAGACACTCCTGAGTCATCCTACCTCAATAAGTAACAATCCTGAGTTTTATTAGAAAGGAGGAAATCACATCTAGGAGAGGGATTTCATAATTTAGCATCTGGCTTTGGTTGTAGTTCTATTCAGAACGGCCTTTCGAGAGTGAAACCCAAATTTCCATTATTTTTTCAGGACAAGTCACTTTATAAAAAAAATGTCTTTTGGCTTTCTATAGCTGATTCAGGAAATCTTCTAAACTGTTGCATAAAGTTAATCTCTTTCCTAAAACGTCAGCATTTTCTTCTATTCCACCAGTATAGTATTATCTCCCAGAGAGCTCCCTCTTTGTGCCATCCTGTCAATGGTAAATTTCTCCTCCAGCTCATGGCTGGCTCATAAACTCTGGGAGACTCATTGGGTCTGTAGAATATAGACTTTAATTCAACAAGTATTCCTTAATTCTTACTATGTGCAGGTACACTGTTTTCTACATACTGAAAATTCAAATATAAAAACCAGACAGTATCATCTTCAAGAAGTACTTTAAAATATTATATATATATTATAGAACAGAAACACAAACTGAGGAAGTTATTATAGCATTTAAAAAAATAGGATTTAGGGATTAAAAGGACCTTAGAAGAGGAAGAGAAGCTAACAAGCAATTTATTAAGCACATACTATAGACCCTATATTATGCTAAATGCTTTGCAAATATTATCTCATTTGATCTTTACAAGGCAGGTAGGTGCTGTTATTATCCACATTTAAAAGATGATAATACATATCAGATAGAGGTTGTCACAGCTAGTAAGTGTCTGAGGCTGTGTTTGACTCAGGTTTTCCTTACTCCAGACTCTATTCACTGCTCCACTTAGGAAAAAAAAACGAGGCCCAAAGAACTAAAGTGATATGCCCAAAGTCACATAGATGGTAAGTGGTAGAGTGGGATTTGAACTCAGGTCTTGTAAAACATTGTTCTTTCACTGAAATATAATTTTATACTATTGCCATTTCTTATGAGCAATTTTTGAATTAGTTTGGAACTGATTATAGATATCTACAATCAAATCAGTAAATAAATCAAATCAGCAAAGCCATAAACGTTAACAGAGGGTCATCAATTTGGATTTCGCATAGAATGACATGAAAAAAGGATTGTCTGTGTCTGGGACCATATTCCTATAAGAATTGACTTGAATTCATAATATTTATACCTTTTTCTGTTTTGAAAAGCTTTTTACATGTATTTTTTCATTTGTTTCACACCTGGGAGATAAGCACTATTATTATCCCCATCTTATAAATGAAGAAACTGCATCTGAGTGGTTAACTGACTTTTCCAGAGTTTCCTAACTACCAATCTACTGAGACAGGATTCAAAATCAGGTCTTTCTGACATCATGTTCAGTGTTCTTATCACTGTGCCACCTAGAATGCTGCTAAATGAATCAGCTGGTACACATAGGATTGGAGATTTAGAGCAGGAAAGGATCTTAGATGCCATCAAGAACATTTCTGTCTTTTTACAAATGAGGAAACAGTCCCAAAAAGAGAGATTTATTCAGAGTCACCCAGATAGTAAATCTCCAAGCCAGGATTAAAATCCAGTGCCTTTAACTCCAAGGCAGTAAGTAACCTTGAGCCTCTACTATATGGCTGTTGCCCATAAGAATAACCATTTTATTTTTAACACTTTAGGAAGTTATGACTTTGGCCATTGGACCATGACACAGAACATCATGGAAACAGAACACAAACCTTCCAAACCTTACTAGATTGTCTTTGAAATCTGTTGTGGCTGAAACATTCATCCTATACTTGGTAGTTATATCTTGTTGTTATTGTCCAGTCTAATCCAACCTATTGATCCCTTGGACCATAGTATGCTCAGATTTTCCATAGGTTTTTCTTGGCAAAGATACTGGAGGGTTTTCCATTTCCTTCTTCAATGGATTAAGGCAAACAAAAATTATGTGATTTATTCAGCATCACACAGCTAGTAAGTTTCTGAGTCTGCTTTTGAACTCAGGTCTTTCTGACTCCAGGCCCAGAACTCTATCAGTGGATAGAATTCTACCTAGAGAACTACCTAACTACTTTACTCTTGCATAATCTACATGTTATCCCTGTATTGCTGAAAAATCCCTCAATTGGATTTCCTGCCAATTGCTTCTATTTTTTTCCCTTCCAATATATTTTATTTACAGTGACAGATAAATCTTCCTAAAGTATCACTTTCATCTTTTAATTCTCTTGCTAAAAAGCTTTTAATTGTCTCCTCTTACCTACAAGATCAGTAACAAAAGCTTTGGAATGGTATTTTCATAGTTTCATAATTGGGATCTGGTCTCCTTTTTCAGCCATGTCATCCACTCTTTCTCATCATCATTAGTCTAAATCTCAGAGCTCCCTCAAGGTGTAAAGAAAAAGTTTGTTCATTTCTTATGAGACGCAGGCAGTCTCTCTCACCATAATGGAGTGTGTGTGAAAGTGAGGCACTGAGCACAGGCAGTTGGGGCAATATATACGTTCCCTGGTGCAACATTAACCCCACCCCCCATCCCACCCCTGCCTCTGCTGGCTCATTTTCATTGACCAAAAATGTGACCTTATATTCTAAGCTCGAAAACTACAGCAAGTGGGGAAGCAACGCATAGATTCAAATTTAAACAAAGACATGCCTTTTATTGACACATGTGCTTTCAACATATGAGCTAGATAGATTAGGGTTGAGTCAGTTTGCTCTACACCCTCCCATAATTGCTCGATCAACCCATATCCTGGGGGACTATTTGCCAATGAGGAAAGGCAGAAGGAAATAGGAACCTGATCTCATATCTTGGTTAATTTATAATTTTCCTTTAGAAGAAATATCAAATTTTCCATTTATCTCCATTGTCATTGAGAGGGTGGATATACAGTGGGTCAAGAACCAGCCATGGATGCAAAGTTGAAGCAAGGGTATCAAAGATTGAGGAGGAAGAATTTAAAAAGCATGAGAACCAATAAATTGGCCAGTAAGACACACTCTGATAAAAAAAAAAAAAGCCAGGTCAAAGACAAAAGCAGAAATCTTTTTGACAGACATGAGACAGGAGGACATAGTTTCCAGAGGGATGCTCAACAAGACAAGTAATTTTCAAAAAGAAAACCTATCAGTACCAGAAAATATATAGAAGGTAGAGAAGCAGGGGAAGGATTTTATTTTCATTAATGACTTTTGTTTTTATAGCACATTCATTATTGATTACATCAGTCAGTTCACCCACCTCTATGTTGTGAAATGATTTCTTCAGTTACAGTAGATTTCAAAGATCATCTATGAAGGTTTGGAAGTTTCATGATCTGTGTCCATGGTGAGTCCTGTGACTACACTGCCTCTCTAGCCTCATCTTCTACTCTTCCCTCTCTTCTCTGTTCTGGCTAAACTGAGGAATTCCACCAAGCATCCTCTTTACTTTCCTGCACCCATATTTTTGCTCAAATTATCCCTTCTTCTGGGAATTTTCTCTTTTTTTCTCTTTTGATTTTTTTCCCATTCATCCTTTAAAACCCAATGATTTGAACTTACATGATGATGTTAGGAGTAGAAAGAAAGGAACAACTATGGCAATTAATCCAGAGGAAGAATTGGTAAATGTCCCATATCCAGGGACAAAGAATAGAAAATAGCATTTGAATAGTTGCTTTTACAATTTATAAAACACTTAGTATACATTGTTATTCAGTCATTTTTTCATGCATGTCTGATTCTTTATGACCCTATCTGAGGTTTTTTGGCAAAGATACTTGGAGTGGTTTTTGCCATTTCCTTCTTCAGTTCATTTTACAGGTGAGGAAACTAAGGCAAACAAAGTTAAAACTTTCCCAGGGTTACCCAACTAGTAGTAGTCAGAGTCCAGATTTGAACTCATGAAGAGGAGTCGTCCTGATTCCAGGTCCATCGTTCTATCCACTGTGTCATTTAATTGCCTTTAACATACATTCTCTTATTTGAAAGTTATGTATGCATGTACTGTACCTCACTTCATTTCAAGGGAATTTGCAAAGCCACTTTGGGAATACCTAACAGGTTGAGCTAGGAAGCTATCAGATCTTCTTTTCCCATGCTTATCCCTAGAATGGCCTTTTTCTTCTTTCTTCCCTGCTAAGAATAAAGAGCTTATCTCTGAACACATTACAAGAGTAATAGCCCAAGTTGAGGAAGCTTTTCCTGCAATTTTTGCTAGATAATTGCTTGGGCTTCCAAAGTCTTCTAACCTGGAGTATAGGTTATTTGTACTGTAGGAGTAAAGTTCTGATATGATACTAGAGAACATTATTATGAAGACAAGGTGTTGTTAATAGTTCATAAAGAAATATTTGCTTCTGAAAAATGAGAGAAATGAATAAAGTTGCCATTAGTCTAAGGGAAAGAATACTGAAAAAAAAATTTTAAGGATATATGGTACTGGTACCAGCTTTGCCATCAATTGTTTGTCTAATCTAGGGTAGGTCTCTTCCCAATTTCCTCAACTGTGGAAAGGGAGAGGAGACAGGCTATATACTGAAAACAAAAATAAGAAGCTGGATTTTTTAGGTAGAGGAGGAGGAGATGGTGAGTTTTGGGTCATTTGTTTGTAAAATTCAAAATCCTGGGATAGCCACATGGAAATGTCAAGTAGATAATTGTAGATGGGCAGTAGGAACTCAGGTGGGTATAGTTGAATGAAAGGGCAGTCATTAATTATCTCCATGGTAATAACGAGTTGATATCTAAAGAATCGATGAGCTTTCAAGGTAAAAAGAGAGAGCAATGATTAAAGTTAGATGGGTAAAAATAGAACGTTAAGAGGCAAAAAAGGATCTGGCAAAGGAGACCAAGAGAGACTTGAAAGATAACTAGAAAAGAGCATGTCACTGAAGCCAAGATAAAGGGTTTCCAGAAGGCAGAGGCAAGCAGTAATGTCCAGTATTTCAGGGCATTCAAATAGAATGAACATGGAGAAAAGATCAGGTTTATGCTGCTGGAAATAAGCAGGCTACTATAGAAAATGGACTGCCATGCTGGGGCACTTAGCAGCTCTCTGCTTGTTAATGTTTCACTTTGTAAGTGACTTAATAAATTATGCACCGTATACTTGTTTAAAAACTGGCTCTGACACTTTGTTTCATGCTGGTTGGTGCTGGGGCTGGCTTTGACGATTTCTATGAAAATGTATCTTTGCTATGGCCTGCAATTTTCTAGTTGAATAGTTTTCTGGCCTGGTCGGCTCTGGAATTTAATATCCTCGTGTTGGAAGGGAATCTGAAAGGTCCGTTGCTCAAGCAAGTTGACAGACAGAGACATGGCTGCATTGCTTGTTACTGTATACTCTCAGTTTCCTCTTTTATAAAGTGAGGGAGTTGGGCTAGGTGATCTTAAAGCCCCTTTTAAATGTTCTAAAATGATTAATCAAGATGATACAGCTTTCCTGCTGTATCTATAGACAGCTCTTGGAATTCTTTTAGGAGTGAGAGCACAAAGTCCTTTGAGTATTTTAATATCTAAATTCCTTACAAAGGGCCTAAATTAATATGTCTCAAACTCTTCTGTTCAGTGTATAGCTAATAGAGATGGACTCCTATGTATTTTGTTGTTGTCAAATAATTTTTCTTGGAAAAAATACTGAGTAGTTTATCATTGCCTTTTCCAGCTCATTTTACAGATGAGGAAATTGAGGCAAACAGGGTTAAGTGACTTGACCAGGATCACAAAACTGGTAAATGTCTGAGGCCAAGTTTGAACTAAGGAAGATGAGTCAGCCTGACTCCAGGTCCAGCACTCTTATCTACTATGTCCTGTGTTATATTTATATTTATATATATATTCACATACACATTTCTCTGAAGAACATTGGAATTGATTTGAGACACGGGAGTCTATCAGAGGACCACCTAGCAAAGTATGTCCATATCAAAGAAGTCCATGCAAAGCAGAATTTAGTAGCTCAAAAAAAAAAAAAAAACCCACCAAAAAACAAACCAAAAATATGAAATATGCAAATCTAGAGACATTGCCATTCCAGATGGTCATGGGGACTATTTGTGGCCAACTTGTGATAGAACCTTCTGAACTCATGTTAATCTGATCAGCCATTGTTCCTATCGTAATAATGTCATTTTGGCTCTCTTTCAGCATAAAAGACAAATATATACATAGGGAAAGGGCTTGTGATTTAATTAGTACAGGAAGTACCTAGATGAGAAACCTCCCTCTACAAAAGTTGTAACCTCCTTTCCAACTTCCAAAGTTGGAATGTTGCCCAGAGCACTAAGAAGTTAAACGACTTACCCAGAGCCAGCCAGTCATTCTACATCAAAGGCAGGGCTGGAACTTGGGTTTTCTGGGCTAAAAGGTTGGCTTTTTCTCCACTAAGCTACAGTGTCACACATGTGGCCTGTGTGGCCCAAAACAGTTCTGAGTGCAGCAGCCAGATTAAAATGTAATTGGTAAATATTTATCTATTTTAAATAAAAACATAACAATATATGTATATCTATATGGATAATCTATTACATATGTATAATGTGTATATGTAATATTTTTTAAAACTAAATCAATATATGGCTCACAGAGATCCTTATGTTCATGCTATTTCTATTTAAGTTTAACATCACATTCTTCTCTATTTCCTTATCTATTTGTATTTTATCTGTATCTCTCTAACATTTCTCTCTGTCTCTCATCTCTTTCTGTCTCGGTCTCTCTGTCTTTAAGTCTGAGTGTGTCTGTCTCTGTATGTCTCTGTCTCTGTCTCTCTGTCTTTCTCTATGTGTGTGTCTCTGTCTCTCATAAAATTGGGATCAGTTTTACAGATGAAATGTCTCTCAATTTTCAGATAAGGAGACTGGGTCTCAGACAAGTCAACTGGCATACACAGGGTCCCAGAGGTTATAGAGCCTAAATTCAAATCCCAGCTCCTCTGACTCCATGTCTAGCTCCTTTTCTTTTTTTTCCATTGTGTAATAGATGTATAGACAAACCTAGCCTTTTAACTTTAAGTATTTTTATCTTGTTCTAAGTTAAATGGGCAGCTTGGTGGCCCATTGGATAAATCACTGAGCTTGGAAATCAGGAAGACTCATCTTTCTGAATTCAGATTGATATTCAGACACTTATGAGCTGTGTGACCCAGAACAAGTCACTTTACCCTCTTTGCCTCAGTTTCCTCATCTGTAAAATGAGCTGGAGAAGGAAATGGCAAATCATTTTAGTATCTTTGCCAAGACAACTGCAGAATGGAGTTCCAAAGAGTCAGACACGACTGAACAACAAAAAGTCAAGTTGAATAGAACAGAAAAGTATAATTTTCAATCCCCAAAGATAAATGAGGAATTAAGCATTTTGATTTGTGTAGTTACAACAACAACAACAACCTAGGGCAGGGCATTCTAGAGAACTACATTTAGAGTTGGCCTTTTCAGATCCTGGGCCTAATGTGGCAAAATTGGTTTTTGTTGAGTTGTTTCACTTATAGAAGCAGCAATAATCAACTCATTATGCATTAACAGAAATAAGTTTTTATTAAATAAATACTTTTCTAAAATAAAAAAAATTAGTGAGGAGAAAGACATTGTTTTACATATTTTTTCAATCTTTTTAATGTCTAGCTTAATAGAAAACAGCTGGTTTCTCATATCTGCTTTTGCATTCAGACTGCTGAAATTATTTTGTTTTGTTTGGAGAATATGAACAAAATATGACCTTGCATAAATATATAGTTGGAATAGGGGAAAGTATTTTAATAGATAAATGATGTTTTAGTATTGTTATGAAAATAGTTTCGACCCAGTAGTCCCCCTTAAAGGGTTTTAGGGAAGCAAGCCCCCACTCCATGTCCTTGGACTTCATGTGGAGAGCTGCTGCTCTTGGAGAATCATGTTCTAACAGAGCAGTACCTCCCATGGGGAAACAGATCAGCCTCAGGGTTACAACACAGTCAGTGCTGCCTCTGATTGTCTGATTGTCTGATGACAAGAATCTAGTGTCTACTAAACTGAAGTTTTCTAAAGAATGCCTTCTTTTTCTAGGACTATTTATTGGTAGTTGTCTGCTCTGAAGCGAAGAGATAAAAGATTACTAGTGATCAAAGAGAACCTAGAGATTATGCAGTTTTAGAGATGGGGAAACTGAGGCCTAAAAAGGGTAAGGTCATGAAGTAGATAAATAGCAAAACCAGATCGCTTACTTTTCCCTTTAGTGAAGGATTCTTTTCTGGAGTGGAGTGAACTTTTGATATGAGAATACCTGACCTCAGTTTCCAGCTTAGATATTTCTTAGCAGTGAATCTGCAGAAGCTACTTTTTATCTTAGTTTCCTCAACAATAAAACTGGAATGAGAATACTAATAATGTTATTTACCCCATAGAGTTGTTATGAGTAAAATGGTTTGCAAGCATTCAGTTCAACAATCCTTATTTCTAAAAATAAATGTTATATGTTAAAATAAAATAATTTAAAATGATGGCTGAATATAAATATGAATTATTATCATCATCATTATCATTATTTTCTCCTCTTCAGATTGTCACTATAAAAGCACTTGATAAGCTTGTGAACTCTATAAATGTGAGTTGTTATTGTTGATGATATCATTTTTGTAATTATTCATTACTATTTAGGATTATTGGAAGGCTATTTTTTTATCATTATTAACTTATGAAAGAATAGCTGTAATTTGTGTTAGTGGAGGAAATTCATATATAAACAATTATGGATCATATTAGAAAACCTTTAACTATTGGCACCTAATATTTATTTGTTTATGTTATTTTTTATTATAGTATCTTATTTTTCCAAATATATGCAAAGATAGTTTTCAACATTCACCTTGGCAAAATCTTGTGTTCCAATTTTTTTTTTTCCCTCTCCCCCATCCCTTCCCAAGACAGTAAGCAAACTGATACAGGTTAAACTTGGCACCTGATATTTAAAAAACAGATTGCTCTGAAATGACCATTACTACTCATCTTCAAATGCTCAAAATACTTGATTTGTTTATCCCTGTGATAAGTGCTTTTTCTAATGAGGAAAAAAAAAAGCCAAAATTTATATGAGCTTACAAGCATTTTCCTTCTTCAAAGATTCATGGAGCTTGCAAGAAGGAGCAAAATCTGCCTACCAATAACTATTAACAAAGTGGAGATCACAGGACTGCTAGTGTTTGTCCTATGGGTCTGGTTCCCCTCTGATTACTTCTTTTCTATTAAGGGACCCTTTGTAATTGCCACTTTTCCATCAGAAAGCTGTTGTCTGCTTCTTCTATTATGTCACTAAGAATTCCTATCTAGTTAGATCAAATGGGAATCAAAGTCTTTTCTACTAACAAAAGGGATTTCTGATTGCAGACCCTAGCGTATACATTAGTCCAGTCTGTTTCTAGCATAGAAGCAAGACAGATATAGAAAAGGCCCAAATAGATGAAGAATGGATTAGAAAATTCCTGTTTACCAATTTTGCCATTTACTGCTTTTTGACCTTGAGCAGGTCACTACTTTCTGGATCTCAATTTCTCTTAATGTAAATGAGGGAGTCATATTATTTTGTAGATCCCTTCCAGCTATAAATCTGTGATCCTGACATTGTGTGTGTCGGGGGGGAAATTCACCATGAAGTTCCTTTCAGATGAAAAGTTCCCTCATGTATTGGAGATACTCTTTGGTTTGTGAAAGTTTGACTTGCACGGAATTTGTGAATTTGTTCATTCAATGGACATTTATTAACCACTTACTATGCTTTTAATTTTTGGGGCCAGGCACTGGAAGAAATTCAAAAGTAAGTCATAGTTCCATTCCTTCAGGAATTTGTCATCTAATAGGGGAGACCAGACTTGCATAACTGTAATAAGATGAGTATAGAGGAAATGTTATTAGATTATATAAGGAAAAAAAAATCATGTCAAAGGGATGAGGGAAAGCTTTAAGAAAGAGGCAGCATTTGAGCTGTACCTTAAGGGACAGAGATGGGGGCTGGGGAAGGAGCTAAAAGAATGCATGCTAGCCAAGAATTGTGTGAAGAAAGAGATGGAAAAACACGGGACACTTTGGGGGACAGCTAGTTATTTCTTTGGTTAGGGTATGAAACATATAAAGGTGACTGCTTTGAAAAAAGGCTGGAAAGGTCGTTTAGAGTTAGATTATGGAAGACTTTGGCCACAGGGATAAGCAATCTGAATTTGATTCATTAGGCAATGGGGATACGTTGAAGGCTTTTTGGCAGCAGAGAGATGTGATTAAATTTATTCATGAAGTCAATTGATCCAGGAGTACTGTGTACGATGGGTTGGGGAGAGGCTGGAGAAAATGAGAATATTTCTGTTAAAATTGTAATTAGGAAGATGCCAATGAGATTTGGAGATCAAGTAAAATATATTGTGGACAGCTATCACTATTCTGGCATCATATGGAAGTAATATTAGCTGGGGACACATGGAAGGAAGGGCTGCTATTAAGACTAGCCATAGTCAAATTTTCTTTAGTTGCATACTTTTTGGTGGTCTGAAACATGGAAGTGGACCATGGCTCAGGGAGAACTACATTGTCAGGGCTACCTGAGAAGTTTTTCTGATATGATTATCATTGGAACTTTTCCAGTGTGATTAGCTATCCCATAGGATAATGCTGGGCCTGGAATTTTTGGGAAACCTGGGACTTGAGTCCAAATCCAGTTTCAGACTCTTACTAGATATATGATCTTGGTTATTTAACCTCTGTTTTCTCAGTTTCCTCAACTGTGGATAATAACAGCACAAGATTGTTGTGAGGATTAATTGAGGTTCTTCTCTTCTGTTGTCATTCTGTGTGTCATGGTCTCACTCTCTGGTTGGGACGGTATCTCTGTTGGTTTGGGCTGGCAATCAATGCTGGCAAGGCCATTCAGATACAATCTGGACTAATTTTCTGATCAAGAGTTTGCTCTGAGAGTCTTACTATTCACCTCTTAAGTGTGTGTCTGTAATGGATGTTAAGCTATGTGTGGAACCCAAAAGGCAAGGTATGTCAGTAGTCCCTCTGACACAGTAGGAAGAACCCTAGGATCTGGGAGTCAGAAGATGCAAGTATAAGTCAAATTCCAGCTCTTTTCTGCTTATTATTTGTGTGATGATGGACAAGAAATTTCCCCTCTCTGTGCCTCAGTTTCCTCCTACATAAAATGAGAATGTTTAGACAACCTCTAGTATAACTAGCTCTGAGACTCTCTCTGTTCTAGGTTCTAGGATTTTGCCATAAGAATTTGTAGATTATGTTAACAAGAAGTGAAAGCACAGGATTATATAATGGGGGATGGAGGAGCAAAAACAATCTAATCTCTTGCCTCCCCATAGGTTCTGTTCTGTTTTGTTTTGTTTTCAGCGGGAATGGTTAGTACGGACATCTGAGCCTGTCTACAGCATTTGGTATTATTTAGACTTGTGTTACAATGGAATCTACCTACCATGTGGCTTACAAAGAGAGCCTTACTGACCCCTGCAAAGGATCAAATTCCTCCAAAGGGTTGCCTTGCCAGCTTATGTAGGATTCCTTCTGTTCTAAGTGAGGGATCTGAGAACAGAATGATAAACCATGTGTTTGGAGGATAGATTCATATTAGATCAGAGCACACTACTAACTCCAGGAGGACTCCCAAGGCTAACTGAAAACCAGTCTTCTTATTTTGCTCAGATAGTCATATTGACCTTTCTAAGGCCAGTGATTCAGGAACAGAGACTTGTTCTGTTTGGCCAATTCATGGGAGAGTAATCTGAGTTAAAACTATAACCCTGAATGTCAGTCTAAGAAATTAGAACTTCTCTTGGGTGGGATAAGAAGGCCAAGAAGGCTTCTAAGCAGAGAAGTGACTTGGCCAGATCTCTAAATGAGAATTGATCATTCTGACAGCCATATGAGAGATGGATTGGAGGTGAGAAAGAGCAGAGGACCTATCAGGAAGCAATAGTGAATAGTCTGTGTAAGTGGTAGTGAGCAACTGAATTAGAATAATGGCTTGAGGGCACCTGGGATAGGACAGGATGGTTTGGAGATGGAATTGAAAGGACCTAGTGACTAATGGATTATTGGAAATAAAGGACAGAAAAAAAAAATCAAATAAACTCCCCTAAGAGAACTTTGGGAATAGTAAGCTCATAGCAGTCACCAGTTTGAATTTTGAAGCAGTTATTTCTGTCCTGATAGCTGACTCATTGGGGTAGTTAGCACAAGAGAAAGAGTGTTGGGCTGGGCCTAGAGGGAGGAAGATCTGAGTTCAAATGGACTTTTCTAGCTGTATGATGTGGGGTAAGTCACGTAATCCTGTTTGCCTCAGTTTCTCATCTATAAAATGATCTGGAGAAAGAAATGTCAAATCACACTAGTATCTTTGCCAAAAAACAAAACAAACAAAAAAAATGGAGTCATGAAGAGTCAAAAATGACTGAAAAAATAACTAAACGTCTAACTCACTTATCCCACATTATCTTTTTGTTGACTTGCCCAAGGCTCTTTATTTTGTCTCTGGGTGTTGAAGTGATGAGATTGAGAGCAACCTCCCACATTTGAGCTCAGATTGAATAACAGGTAAAGCAGTCCTTCATTTTGGATCATGTGAAATTTCTAAAAAGTATATTATTTACAAGATCACAACCACCTTTCACAAAAATGTTTTAATCTTGAAATCCTCTTCTTAAAAGAGATTATTCTGCTTTTTATGAAACTATCTGCCATATCATAAGATCAAATAGTCCATTTCCCTTTTTGTTCCCTTGTCTCATGTTTCTTTTCTCCTAGATTTGCCCTTTTAACAAGCCCTCAGAGGCTCAAAAAACTTTGCAATCAACTTCACAAACATTCATTAAGTATTTATTATATAAATGTAAGGCACTATGGTAGGAATATCCAGGCGAAGTAAAATACAAATCCAGATTTTAAAGTTTATAATCTAAGATGAGGGATAAGACATTTACATAAATAATGTGAAACCAGTGAAATGAGACTTAAGGAACAGATAGCCTCAGAGAAAATCCTATGAGAAATTTGAGAAGGGAAAATTCACATTTGGAGTTATTGGAGGGTGGGGAAAATGTAGGGGAAGAGGAAAGAGGCCAAGGAAGTTTTTGTAGGGAGGAGGAAATTTTCATGGCGATGGAATTGAGAGGCTTATTATTATTTTTTAATTATAGTTTTTTATTTACAAGATATATGCATGGGTAATTTTCAGCAATGACAATTGCAAAATCTTTTGTTCCAACTTTTCCCCTCCTTCCCCCCACCCTTCCCCCAGATGGCAGGTTGACCAATACATGTTAAATATAATGAAGTATAAGTTCTTTCGCTGGGTGTAGCTGGTTCAGTTCATTATTGCTCCATTGGAACTGATTTGGTTCATCTTATTGTTGAAGAGGGCCACCTCCATCAGAATTGATCATCATATAGTATTGTTGTTGAAGTATATAATGATCCTGCTCATTTTACTCAGCATCAGTTCATGCAAGTCTCTCCAGGCCTCTCTGAAATCATCCTGCTGGTCATTTCTTACAGAACAATAATGGAATTGAGAGACTTAAATGAAGGGAGGAATGTAAACAGGTGAAGATGAGAGAGCAGAGTCATTTTTAGATATGGCTTACGACATGAACAAAGGCAAAGAGAAAGGAAGGGAGAGGGTAGGAATGAAGAATTGTGAGCAATCCCATTTGTTCAGAGGAATAGTATGAGATTAGGCTGGAAAGATAAATTGGGGCTAGATTGTAGAAAATCTAACAATGTTAAGGTAGACATATACACATGTATGTTAATAATAAAAATCATTATATTCAGTAGACAATGGAGTTCTAATCAAGATTTTTGAATAGAGAACTGATATACACAGCTTACTGCATTAAAAACATTAAGTGAACAAGTTCTATGAAAATTGTATTGGAGAAAGTATATATTTGAGGAAGGAAGAACAATTAGGAAGTTATCTGCAATATTTCCAGCTTGTGATGAAGCCTGAAAGAGTATTAATGGTGAAAGTGGCTGTGGAAAGGAATGGGAAGATGCAAGAGACATTATAGAGGTCAGGCTTTAGCAACAGATTGGCTATGGGGGTGGGGAGAGGCAGAGATAGAAAGAGCAGAAAACTAGACTCCTCACTGGACGCCACAATCATTAAGACTTCTTCCTATCTAGTTCCAGTGATTCTTAACGATGAAGAGAGCCCTTTACATCTAGAGGGAGGACTATGGGGACTGAGAATGAATCACAACATAGCATTTTCACTCTTTATACTGTTGTTTGCTTGCATTTTGTTTTCTTTCTCCTTTTTAACTTTTTGACCTGATTTTTCTTGTGCAACATGATAATTGTGGAAATATGTATAGAAGAACTGCACATGTTTAATATATATTGGATTAGTTGCCATCTAGGGAAGGCGGGGAAGGAGGAAGAAAAAAAATTAGAATACAAGGTTTTGCAATGGTGAATGATGAAAACTATTTATGCACATGTTTTGAAAACAAAAGAGCTTTTAAAAGAAGATTTCTTCCTATTCTAAATCCAGAAGCAGTGAGGTGGCATAGTAGAGTCTAGCCCTATCTATTAACTATCTAGGTAGCTAGACATGGAGTCAGATTGTAAATTCCTTGAAGTCAGAGATTGTTTTTTAAATTAATTACATAATATAACTAATATAAACATATTGATTATATATTTATTAATTACTTATATAATGTATACATATATAATAATTAAATGTATAATTAAATAAAATAATCAAGCACAATACCTGATATATAATAGGCACTTAATGTTTATTGGATTAGAGGAAGATCCAATGTACATCTTGCCTCAGACACTTGCTATCTGTAAGTATGACCTAGGCAAGTCACCTGACGTCAGTCCCCTCATCTGTAAAATGAAGAAAACAACAACACCTATTTCTTAGGATTATTTTAAACCTTAAATTAGATATTATTTATAAATGCTTTGTAAACCTTAAATGCTAACTGTTATTAGCTAAATTAGCATCCAAAGTCCTAAAATGATCTAGCTCCTTTTAAATCTATCCAACCTTATCGAGTATTATTTCTTTTCATAAAATCTTTACAGTAGCCCAGCCAGTCTGCTCACTTTTCTTCTTGACAGGTCATATTTATATGTTTGCTTATATTTTGTATCTTTATACATTTATTTATACATTATATATATTTTATACTCAGATAAATCATATATGTACTTTATATTTACTTATACTTTTATACCTTTATTTTTCTTTATTTTCATCATCCTCCCTCAAATTCTTTTCTTTTCCTCTTGAATACCCAAATCCCACCAATCCTTCTTTGCACAGTGAAGTTTTAGCACAAAATCTTCCTTGAGTATACAATTAATACACAACAATCTCCCTCTTCTCGTGACTTTCTTCTTGTAGTACTTAGAGCATAGGCAATGATGTTTGATTATAATTCAGTTCAATTCAACAAATATTGTTTAAGTTCCAATTAAGTTGTGGGTAAGGATGAGCAAAAAAAAAAAAAAAGAAAGAAAGAAAAGAAAAAGAAAAAGAAAAGTAAAAAAAGAAAAGCTCCCTGCACTCAAGGAGATTATACTCAACTAGAGAAAGGCAACATATACAGATAAGTAAATATAACGTTATTAAAGTCCATATAAAGTAAACAGAGAAATTTTGGGAAGAGGAGAATGCTGAAAACTGGAAGGATTAGAAAAGCCTTTTGTAGGAGGCAATGCTTAAAATGAGCTTTTCTTTGCCTCCTTTCTTACCTAGCCTTAATCACTGAAAGGGCATTGCCTCAGACATACTGAGACCTATTAGCTAAAAAAAAAACAAAAACAAAAACAAACAAGCTCTTCCACTGCATCTAGGGCCATCTCAAGGTGTCCTGATCTGTTTCTAGCCACTGGACCCAGATGGTTCCAGCGGAAAGAGTGAGGCTGTTGACTTTGCACAGCTGTCCCTCACTTAAATCCAATTCACTTGCAACTCATGACATCACCTTCCTGATATCATGGTGAAGGATAATCAACAAACAAAGGCCAGAGTCAGGTGGGAGGGAGCACATCTTGCTGAGTTGAGAGCTGAATGTCATATACAAGAAACAGCCTGTAGACCACTTCGTCTAGTATATAAAGCAGAGGAGAGAAAATAATGTGAAATCGTTGTGGAAAAATAGGGTGGAACCACATTGTGAGATGCTTTCGATGCCATACAGAAGAATTTGTATTTGGCCCCAGAGGCAGCAGCTTCTAAAGCAGAGAGGGGTTATTTTCATAGGCTGTAAGGAAGGAGAAATTGGAGAGGGGACATGGCTTGAGTGTCACCATGTTAGTAGGGAAAAGAGAAGGGTTACCAGGGTATTATGTAGGGGAGAAAAGGTAGCATCAAGAACAAGGCTGAGATGGGAACCTGGATGAAGAGAACGAAGATTGTGCTCTCAAAAAAGAGAATTGAGAGGAGAGCAGACTTTGAACACAGTGAACTTGAGATGCCTGTGGAACATCTAGCAGATAGTCAATCAATTTCTTCGTCACCTAATCTATGTATTTCTTATCTTCCTAATGAGAATTTAAGTTCTTGGAAATCAGAGACTACATTTTTTATTCTGTCATATCCCCCTCAGTGCTCAGCTTAGTATCAAATCAACACTAGCATCTAATCCTGACTGACTTCTAACTATAAGCTCCTGGCCAAGTCACTTCTCTCCAGACTTTAGATTTGTCATCTATAAAATGGGGATAAATAATCCTTTTACTCTCTGCTTATGGAGTTATTGTGAACAAATGCTTTACTTTACAGTAAACAAATAAATAGAACCTTACAGTTTTCTAGGAAGGTGAGTCTAATATTATTATTATAGAAGGCAGTCAATAAATAATTGTTGAATTGTGAGATCATCAGGGCCTCAGCATATGATGGAACCATGGATACAGAAGAAAGACAATCTGCTTACAAAATTTAAAGTGGAGGAAAAAAAGTTAAATTTGGATTTCTACAGAGTCCTACTGCTTCTGTTTCAGTTATGGGAAATGGATCAGGTCCATCCATCACATACCCACATGCAGAATCTTCACCAGAAGCTGGGTGTGAGGTTTTGAAAATTTTTTAAACAAAAATTCAATCATGAGAATTTTAGTGTTGGAGTCGTAAAATTAAAGATCTGTTGGAATGAGTGGGAAATCATTATAATATGATACAATGAACATCTTCCTTGGGAAAAGAGAGAAATGCAAATCCTGCCACTCCCTTCTAAGTTCAGATTGTGTTTAATGTTGTGTGCAGAGTTGACCCAAAGAGCCTCAGGAGGCAATGCAGAGAGAGCAATCCTGTGGGAAGAAAGAACTTGATCCAATGGGAGCTGCTAGCTTTCTTTCATGAAATGAAATGATTCTATCTGTGCTAGAACCTATCTCTCTCTCTCTCTCTCTCTCTCTCTTTCTCTTTTTCTTTCTCTCCTTCCCTCTTTTCTGTTTCTTTATTTCTTTTCTTTTCTCTCTTTCTCTTTGACTTAATCTTTCCCTCTTTTCCTTCTTTCTGGAGGTGTTTTTAAACATTTGTTTAATCAATACTTGCCTTGTGTCCAACTCAGAGGATGGCTAATAATAACTAATAAAAACAATTCCAAGGTCATAGAGTCTATTCTGAATTGCTAATTGGCCTCAAAGATTACTTACATTTATTTCCACCAACTACCATGAAAGAAGAACAAAAGGGTTGGAAAAACTGTGTGCTGGAAAGAAGGTTAGATTGGGACATAGGAGACATGGGGCTTTGTACTTAGGTGTGTCACTTCAGTTCTTTCCAAGTTCTTCATTTTCAAAATGAGATATTGGAACATGATGTATAGTGGAAAAGTAACTGGACTTTGCATCAGGGGACCTGGCTTAGAAACCCTAACTCTCCTACTAACTGCTTGTGTGACCCTGAGAAAAATACTTCATTCCTCTATGCCTTGTTCTCTCATCTATAAGAGGGTTGGAGCAGATGGTCTTTGTGATCCCTTTCAGCTTTGAGGTTCGAAGCTGTTGTATCCTAAGTGTAACAGGGGTTCAAGGGAGATTCTTATTACTTGTGTGATTTTGAGCAAGTCACCGACCCTCCTGGAACCTTTGGTTCCTCATTTGTTGGATAGCATTGTTGCTGAGATCTTTTCTGGCTCCAAAGCTTCGAATTATGAGTCTATGCCAAGAAGGATATCCATGTGATTGAGTGTTTCAAACTCAGTGTGTATGTTCACTGGTACCCCCAGCTTCCATAGAACTTTTGATTCACCCTTATCACTGGCAGCTTATGCATTAACCCAGTGAACTGTCCAGGTACAGAGTGCTAAATACCAGATTTGTTGCTGTTTTGGTGTCTGATGACTTTCTTCCATGAAATCCTTTTGTTATTTGTCCTTTTTCCAGAAAAGGACCATGACGTGCAAGTGAATTGGATTTAAGTGAGGGGTGGTTGTGCAAGGTCACTTGCCTTATTTTCCCCTCTGGAGCCATCTGGGTCCAGTGGCAAGATAAAGATCAAGATGGCTGGAGAAAGCCCTTGATGAAATGGGAGAACTATACTTCCTCTTCCATGGAACAACCCTTTACTTAACTGGTTTTACTGGAATTAGTTTGGATGATAGTGATTTTATCCCACCCACCCCCCAAGTCATTTAAGAGGAGAACTAGGGAAAATAGCTAAAGCAAGCATCTCCTACATTGTAGAGTTTTTTGTTTGCTTATTTTTGTTGGTTTGGGGTTTTTTCTGTTTTTTTTTTTCTTTTTGCTGAGTTGTATATTGTTTGCACAAAGAATTCTAATAATTTTTACCATTCATTGCAGAGTTAGCAGAATGACCGATTAGTGTCTGAGTTTTCCAGTCTGTCTCCAAGGACCTTGGTATTTATTTGGTCATGTATTTTTAGAGAGCTGAAGTGGATGTTTTTAAATGCAAGGATTTTTTTATAAAGTTATAAAGCCATGGTTTCCAACCATGAGATCATGATCTACTCATAATAATAACTAACATTTATGTAATAATAATAGCTCACACTTCTGGAGCCGTCTGGGGTTCTTAAAGCACTTTCCAGTACCCCTGTGATGAGAGAGGTTATATAGGTATCCCCATTTTAGAGAGGGGGAAACTGAGATCCAAAGACTTGCCCAAGTCTTACTGCAAATATCAGAATTAGGCTTCCCAACTCCATCCTGTTGAAACCCCACCTTGTAAACTGACAAGTTGACTGCTATGGCTATATCCCTCTTCCCCCTGAACAGGTCTTATGAAAAAGGACCCAAGTATGTTGTGTAGAACCCCTGTGAAAAAGATTGAGGGAGGAAATGAGCAAGATCCCACAGGACAGGCAGACACAAATGGGCTATGATTTGCATTGTTAAAGGGAACGTTCACATTGAGGAATCTATAGATCATAGAATCATAAAATCTTGTAACTAGAAGAGAACACTGAGACCTTTTATAGACAAGGAGCTGAAGATCAGAATGGTTAAGTGTGAAGCCAAACACATAACCAGTAAGAGTCTGAATCAAGATCTGAACCCAGGTCTCCTTAACTGGAGTCCATCATACTATTGGTAACATTTTTCTATCTCTCAGTATCCATTGGAATATACTTTTTTTTCCTTCATAAACACTTGTAAATGATTTTTTTTAAAGCATTACATCAATAAATTAGTATCTACCATGTTTCTTTCTAGGCACTAAAAAGGAAGCTTCAAATGCATCTTTCATGGGTGGATTATTTACTCTAGAGAAGAAGTTCTATACTACTCAGTAATCTCAATAGCTCCTAACTCTATGCTGATGATTTTTAGTTCTACCCATCCTATACCAAACTCTCTGCAGCCCTCCAGTCTGGCATCTCTAACTACTTTTCAGACATCCCAAATGAGATGTCCAGAAGACATCTTAAACTCAACATGTTTAAAACAGAACTTTTCCTCCCTCCCCACTCCCATCCCCTTTTCTATTAGTGCAGAGGTCAACACCATCCTTCCAAGTCCACGTGTCATCCTGTGACATTTAAAAAGTTTATAGAGACAGTTTCTGGGTATTTTAGTCATTTTGATTAATAAGACTAAGTAGATTATTAATAATAAGATGATCATTTGGCCATTTCTTTTGGACCAAAGACCCCTAATGGTGGGATCACAATTTACATTATCCTTTGAAGAATTGCTTTTGCTGGGTGATGGCAATCAACTAGGATAGGTTAACACAATCACACATGTGGGCTATATTAAAATAAAGGTCTTGGGATACATGACTTAGGTCACTCAAATCTTGGTGAAAGGGATATCAGTTTCCTGATATCCTGATGATAGGGAGAATAAGCTTTCTGCCTCCCACCTATCTGAACAAACATAATGAGCAGGGATACACTCATTAGAATTTCTCTTACTGTCTGATTAGATCTTGGTCTGAGTAAGTCTTTAAGAGAAATTTCCACACTTGTTGATTTCTGGGAAAAAATAGAAAATTGGTCCTAATACAACGATTAGTTATTAGATATGAGAGAAATACTCATTTCTCACAGTCCTCAATTCCTATCTCCTCACCCTTCTCACACAATCCAATCTGTTGGCAAGATCTGTCAATTCACCTTGGCACATTTCTCCAATTCACCCCCTTCTCTTCTGGGACACTGCCTCACTCCAATGCACCCCTTCACCACCTCACACCTGGATTATTGCAATAGCTAGTGGGTTTGTCTGTCTCAAATTTCTCCCTTCCCACTCTAGACCATCCTCCTGATCTGATCTAATAGATCTGATCATGGCACCCTTCCTCCCTTCTCCACTCAATAAACTCCAATGGTTCTCCATCACCTTTAGGATCAGATACAAAATGCTCTATTTGGCATTCAAAGCCCTTCACCTCCTTCCCTCCCACTTTTCCAGTCTTCTTATACTGCACTATTTGACATATACTCTTAGATCCAGTGACAATGACTTTCTGACTGTTCCATGAACAAGACACTCCTGGAATTACCACTGGCTGTCCCCCATGTGTAGAATATTTTCATTCCTTTGCTCAACTCACTGACTTTCCTGGCTTCCTTTAAGCTCCAAGTAAAACCTTATCTTCTACAGGAAGCTTTCCCTACCCCTCTTTAATTCTAGTGTCTTTTGTCTTTTGATTACTTCTTATTTATCCTACATATTGCTTGTTTGTACGTGTTAGTTTTCCTGCTTGCTTCTCTATTAGACTGTAAGCTCCTTGAAGTCTTTTTCCTCTTTTTATATCCCTAGTGCTTAAGAAATGTTTATTGATTGATTGAATTTATTTTTACTTTAAATTGTCATCATAATCATTTATCACTATGTCTGAATTCCAACTATCATCTCTGCAGCAACTATTGAAGTTTTAAACTTTTCTCTTTCCTAGTTCAATGACCCTAAGCTTCATCACATTTCCCCAAATTTTAGTTGTGAGAAAACTGTAACCTTTCATACAGGTGTGAAATTTGTATATTCTCTGCCCATTGCCCTACCAAACTTAAGTGATCTTCCTTCCTTAGGTTTTCCTAAAGTGTTTTTTATTTCCTCTCATGAACCATAGATTCCTAGAGGAGAGACTATCTCATATTTCATCTTTTCCTCCTCAATGTCTTGTCCCTAGCAAATACTTAATATTTGTTTAGTTAAATTGAAATCCAATGCTTGTTATCATCTTATTCCCAAAGGACTTTAAAAAATCTTGGTTTTTCATGGTCTTAATAAATTAAAACCAATCTTGGAAATGGAAGATGGTTCCTTTTTATTTTGACTACTCTTTGCTCCCTGAATACTGTCTCTCTGATGAACATCTCCACCTGAATGTCTCATCATTCAGTTATGTAGTGCTGTGAATAAAGAGGTGGCCCAGAGTCGGGAAAGACCTGAATTCAAATCTGGAAATATTAACTAGCTGTTTGACCATGAGCAAGTTATTATATCTGTTTGCTTCAGTTTCTTCAACTGTAAAATGGGAATAATATCAGCATCTATCTCACAGTGTTATTGTGAGAATTAAATCAGATAATATTTGTAAAGTACTTAGCATGTCATGTAGTAGGTGCTACATAAATGCTTATTCCCTTCCTTTCCTTTCCTTCCCCCTTTATCAGAATCTCTAACTTAATGTGTCCAAAACAGAACTTGTTCTATTTATTAAAAAAAAAAAAAAAAAACTCATCCCCCCTCCAAACTTTGCTAATCACCATCTTCCTATTTATTCAGGTCCACAGTCCTGTAGTAATTCTCATACATTCTCTTTTCCTCATTTCTATCTCTAATCCAGCCCAATAATTCTTCCTCCATAATATCTATCCTACCTGTCTTCTGTCTACTCAACAGAGCCCCTACTTTAGTTCAGGCCCTGATCACTTCTTGCTTGAACTATAACACTAGCCACCTAGTACCTCGACAAAATTCTATTTCCTCTGAAAATAGTTTAATGATTATTAGCAGAGAAGAATAGTGTCATCTTTAACTTTGCTAGAATGGTCCTAATGTTGACCATTAAACTTCATCATTGAATTTTTCCTTTTCTATGATGACTTTTTTTTTAATATTGATGTAGTAATTTATATAAGATTCTCTTTCTTTTTTGGTCTCTGCTTGCTTTACTATTTGCTTTTTCTTTTAGCCCTTCCCTTGTTTCTCTGAATAGTTCATTTGTTATTACTTATAACACAGTAATGTTCTATTCCATTTTTCCATCTTGCTGTTTTCCACTTGTCCTAGAATCATCATGTGCTATCAGCAATCCTCTCTGTTTCCCATCTAAATCTTTTCAGTTGTCCAAATTGTTAGATGTTGTTTGAGCTCTACTCCAACCAGCCACAATTCCGTCCTCACACTGTGTCTCTTGATCTTGTTTTCAGGGCTCTCGTGTTTATCTGTCATGGTGCTGGTGAACACTGCGGCCGCTACGATGACTTGGCCCAGATGCTGACTGAACTTGACTTGTTGGTGTTTGCTCATGACCATGGTGAGTATCACAGAACAATCTCTGGGACAGGGGGGTGAGTCACAGTCTGTACTCCTTGCAGTTTAGCAGTTTTTGGATTTCCCTTCCTAGCATTATTTCATTTCCTCTCTCTTCCTTTTTTGACTTTTTCACTTTTCTGTTTCCCATTGGAAAACACAAGGACATTTTAGTGTGAAGTTTGCCCTTGGGAAAAAAAAAAGTTTAAATGAAGATCTCACTGTCTGCTTACTATGGCTCAGATTCCCAAGTGAACCCAGAAGACCAGGCTCAGGCTTGAGTCAGAGGGCCATATGAGACCATCTGCTAGCTTTAACACAAGCCAAATAGTAATCCCTGCTTATGTAATATGCTTTTATAGCTTTCAGAATACTTGCATATGCACAATAGACCTTGACTTTCTCTTTCTTGGAACTTCAAATTATTATAGTGACAGGTTCAAAAACAGATTAAGGATATAGCCAAGTTTAAAACACCAGGGACTCAGGAAACATCTAGTGCTGATAAGATTATACCTGCCAAGGCCACATCAATCCCCAAAGAGGAGAAAATTCTGTTCCTATTAATCAGAGTTAAGTGGGACATACTGCTCTCTCATTTCATGCCCTTACACAGAATCACAGAGTTTGAGAATTGGAAAAGATCTCAGTGGTCTTGGTCCAATCCATATCAGTAAATAATCTCCATTCTGACCCAACTGATGGATGGTCATCTGGTCTGGGCTTGAAGATCTCCAAGAAGAAGAGCCCATGGCTTCTGAGGTCAGCCCATTCTACTTTATCCTGGTGTGGATTATTAAGGAGTTTGGGTTTTGCTACTGTCTTGACATCAGGCCTAACTGCTTCTTTGTAACTTGTATCCATTGCAAATATACACAAAGAAACTATGGCTAAGTATAGAGATACTTCAATGGTTCCATGGTCAGGTTCATAGCCTAAGAATCATTCTTGACTGCTCTCATTGTCCCTCACCTCCACCCCCACCTCCCATGCCCAGTAAATTGGGAAGTCTTGTCAGTTCTGCCTCCATACATTGTCTGTCCCAGATTTGCCTACTGACTGCCTTCCACTGATATGCTGGGATTGACAGTGGAAGGTCAATTCAGCTTCAACAAAGCTTTCAGAGAAAGAAACCTTGTGTTTGATTTGATTTTAAAATATAGGACTAAGTGGTAATGTGCAGAGGAGCTTTCAGGGGATTGGAGATAAGGGATTTTATGACTGTAAATAGAAGAACAAAAGGTGCATTAGGAGAGATAGATGCTGATCTTGGCAAATAAGAAGCTTGGTCAGGAGAGGATATTCCACATAAAAGACTAGGAATTGGGTTTTTTCTGCAAAGAGATCTTTTAGTCTGGATAACAGTAAATTTTCTTATAATGGAGAATACAATATTGACTAAATTTATGTTGTTTTTGATACATAAACCAGGACTACTTTTAAAATAGCTTATTGATATTTACATTTGGGTTAGAATGTAATGTAATGTTGGGGGAGGTAGTTATCTAGCATTAAATACAGTAAATACAAGGACTGTTCTCCTATAAAATGGACACTGATCAATGTGTACAAAGGTTTCTGATCACTGTGCAGTTCAGTTCCATTCAATATGAATGTATGTACCTACTATGAGCAAAGAGCAGCTAGGTGGTGCAGTGGAATGAACACCAAATCTGGAATCTGTAAGATTCATTTTTCTGTATTCAAATCTGGTCTCAGACACTTACCAGCTATGTGACTCTGGTCACTTGACCTTTTTTGCTTTAATTTCCTCAAAGAAAATGGCAAATCACTCCAGTATCTTTACCAGGAAAACCCTACATGAGATGATGGACATGACCAAAAAGACTGAACAAGAACAAACTATGTTGCTGCAAGGCACTGTGGTGGATGTTGGAGATAGAGTGACAAAATAATAAAGAATAACCCTTGTGGAAAGACTACTGATAGAGTTGATTTATGGGAATTATCAGTCTTATATTCTCAACTAAAAGGGAGAAGGATAGGAGGAAGCCCTGAAAGTAATAACACCATCATATCCTTGAGGCACTTGCATGATGGAGTGCTCACTTGGAGTAGACATAGACTTAAGTTCAAATTTTAACTCAGACACTTATTGTGTGACTTAGGACAAATCATTGAAATTCCTTCAACCTTAGTTTTCACTGAGACTGAAGATGAAGACAATAATAGTATCTACCTCATAGGGTTATTATCAGGATCAAAATGAGATTTTATATATATATATATATAGTGCTTTGCAAACCTTAAAGCAAAGCTCATGGTTCATGACCCTATATGGGGTTGTATAACTGAATATGGGGGTTGTGAAATTATGATTTATTTATATAAATAATAATTATTATATTATAATCATAATATATAAATATAATAAATAGTGATTTATTATCTGTAAATGTTTGATTTGTCTACCTGTTTTATATGTCTATATATCCTGGGATCATGTAAAAATTTCTTGGATGAAAAGGGATCATGAATGGAAAAAGTTTAAGAAGCTCTGCCTTGAAGCACTATATATGCTAGCTATTATTATTATACCCATGTTACAAATGGGGGAAAAGAGGCTAAAAGAAGTTAGCTAAGTAACTTGCCCATGATCACACTCCTAATATATCTAGTTATAATGTCTAAGATAAGATTTGATTTGTCTCCTGACTCCAAGTTTCATACTCTGTATCATTCTGCCTCTCATTGATGCCATAAAAAACCTGGGTATCTCCAATTATAATTTCAGATACCTCAAAAAAAATCATATCATTTCATTACTGTGAGTAGTCCCACTACTAGCAAAGAAGTCAACTCTAAGTCTTCTCAAGATGGTCTTGAGAAGGCAGAAGATATTCATCACCCAGTGATTACCCTTTGGTGACTTATCTTGCTAATTTTGGCTTAGTTGTTCCTCTGATGATGAATACCCAGGTTATTACCAGGCCTCCCCCAAAAACTTTTCTACCTTGGCTGGAAAGCTCTGGCTCTGCCAAAACTTCCTCTCTGCTGAGCATAAGTAAGCCTTCAAGAATCTGAGATCAATTTCACAACATATCAAATACTGAGAGTATAAGGTTAGGGGAGAAATTCAATTAAATCTCATGTCAAGCTTCCTTTGATATATTATGATAGGTACTCTATGCAGACTTAGCCAACTTCATAATAATCAAGTAAACTTGGCTCTCTGATCTCTTCATCTCACAACTTAGGGACTCAGTATCTTCATCTGTCATATGATGAGGCAGAGGTCTGAGCTGTCTCAGATAGACTGTTATGAAAGTGCTACATTTGCCAGTGGACCTTTGAAATCACAAGTGCCAGGCTTTTTACAGGAAAGAAGAAAAAAACCCAGCACCTTTTGATGTTCCAGAATAACATCCAAAAAGGAGTCACTGCTTTGTGTGGCATTCTAAAATATAGTGCCCTTCTTTGCTTAATCAAGCCCTTGGTTTACCATGTTGCTTATGGTGATTCATTGGTACTCTCCTTGCCAACAGCATGAGGATGGGATTTAATTCAAGAAATGAACAAGGGAAGTTTTGGACCATTTTTTCTCATTTTGTGTGTAGCCTTTTGTTGTAAATAGAAGAGGGATAGTTGTTGCTTGCCTAGTGGGCAGGAGAAGAGCATTTCAGTGGGACTTCTGAATGCTTTTGAGCTAGAAAATGTGACCATTGAAGATCAGTGAACTTTGATCTCCTTTTTTTTGCCAAGAAATCTCAGTTATTTGGGGATCCATTGTTTTGTCATTACTACAGTGCCAAACTTTTTATTTGTCACATGTAGAGTTGGACAAAGTTGTTGGGCAGAGATCTTTTCCCCTTTTTGGAGTCTGATACGTTTTGTTTGGGTTTTTCTTGATTTTGTGACACAATAAATATTTTTTTTAAGAGAGAAATTATATTTGTAAAAAGGTTGTGATATTTTGCGTGGAGTGGTGTCATCTGGTCTTTAGTACCAGAGGAATTGTTAGTCTGCATCAGAAGAAGAATCCAAATAAGTGTTCTCTAAATCAAGGAATTCCTAGGTCTATAGCACTCTGTTCTACTTAACGTCTTTCCCCCAATCTGCTCTATGGCTTATGTTTAAAGTGAAATAAAATCAATTGAATTTGAGAATCTCAGGTATTACTTATGATGATTGGAGACTCTCCGAGAATTGCAAAACCTGAGATAAAAATTATTGAATATCTCATCTTAAAGGCACTTCATCCAGTGTCATGTTCTGGAAAATTTTCTATAGATCCAGAAAACCCAACTTCCATCATAAAGCTCTGCTGCAGATTCCATTTATCACTTTTGAGCAACTACTCATGAACGTGCCTCATTATACTTATCCCTAAAATGCAGCATATGGACTAGTGGATAGATGATCCTTAAAGTTCCTTTTGCTCTGACAACCTATGTTTTAAAGTTCTCCCCAATTCTCACATTCCATATTCTAAGATCTCTCCCAGTTCTGACATTCTGTGCTCTAAGATCTCTTCCAGCTTTGATACTCTATGTTTTAAGGTGCTACCCCCAACTCTGACATTCTGTGTTTCAAGATCTCTCCTAGTTCTGAAATTTTGTATTTTAAGGTCCCTCCCAGTACTGGCATTCTAAACTTCC
This sequence comes from Antechinus flavipes, assembly GCF_016432865.1. Lineage (NCBI taxonomy): Eukaryota > Metazoa > Chordata > Mammalia > Dasyuromorphia > Dasyuridae > Antechinus > Antechinus flavipes. Next base: position 57,456,490 of record NC_067398.1, on the reverse strand, counting down.
AGGTTCTTTCCAGCCTTCTTGTTCTGCATGTAAGGCAGGCCTGGAACATGACTGGATCAAATGCTCAAAAGTGGAGCAATGGGTTGCCTCTGCAGGGTTGGTAGGCTTCCATTCACTCTCTTGAAGCAAAAGCTGGATGACCACTTGTCAGGTAAGCTATAGAAGAGCTGTCTCGGTCAGGCAAAAAAGCTCACTAGATGGCCATTGAGATACTTGCCCCACTCTGTGATTCTGACATCCTGGGATCTGAGGATTTCAGAAAATACCCACATTTTTGATTGAGTTGCTTGTTAACCCATCAGGTTGTGCTATAGATGTTAGTCTTTACTACACAGGTTCCCAGGCTTGCAGCTGGAGGCATCTTTACATTTAAGCTATTTTTATAGATTAGATTAGATAACAGAACAGTTCAGAGACTGACTTTATCCCTAGCTGAGTAAAACCAGCTCATGTGCTTTGTACTGGGTCTCTCCTTCCCAGGGACTGACACTTCTCAGCCCCTGCTCATCACAATGTAAATAAAACACCCTAACTGGTTTCACTGAAAATGGTGATTTCAATTCATAGGGTTATCGTGAAGATAAAATGAAATAAAAGCTATGACTATTTTCTGAAAAGCAAAAAAATACTCAAAAGGGATGGTTGGATTGTTTCTAAAATTCTGATAAAACCCATGCTAACATATTTTAATGTTCTGCGTCCTAACACTATTAAATGGCAGGGGCATATTGGTTTGAGGTCAAGAGATCTGAATTCAAATACATGCCAGCTAGTTCCCACCTGTGTCATTTTGGACAAGTTAACTGATAGATCCTGGCAGCTCTAGGATCTTAGATTTAGAACTGGCAGGGACCGTGGAGGCAGTTTACAGATGAGGCACTGAAATTAAGAAGGAACACACAGCCAGTTAGAAAACTAGCTAAATCTATCTGATGCTTAAGTTCAGCACTCAATTTTTTTTTTCAATTTTATTGGTTTTCTGTTTTAAAATCATTATATAAGTGATGTAAAATCATTTATAAATTATATAAATTTATATAAAATTGCTTATACAAGTATGCCTTTTCTAGAAATAAACTTTTTCTTATAACAAGAAAAAAGTTGGACAAAAACAATGAATACACTCACCATGAGTGACAACTTATACAATATTCTGCCTCTATACAGAGGGGGTAAATAGGTTTCATTATCAGTTCCCTGAGATCATCTTTTTGTTGTTATTGTTATGGTTGTTATTCTTGTCTTTTAATCACTCAGAATTGGGCTTCCTTTTAATCAACATTATGTATATTATTCCTTTGGTAGCACCAATAATAATTGGTAGCACAAAAACACTTTGTATTACTATATACAATTCTTCCCATTCTTTCCCTAATTCCTTGTATATGTCATTTTCTACTGAATTCTATTATATTTATGTGCCATGGTTTGTCAGCCTTTTCCACTTCAATTTTATTATTTTATTTTATTACTTTATTACTTCCAAAAAATGATGGTGTGAATATTTTGACACATGTTACACCTTGTTTCTATCATTGACTTTGGAGGATTCAGAGACTTCACTGTTGCGTTAGAAATCTCGTGGGGATATGGTAAGTGATCAACTTGTTTTTTATAGGATTGAGCATAGTATTTTGGATAGTCACTAATTATGCGACCATGGCCACATGGAATTACATTATTTTTAAGCTGTATAAGGCTCAGTTTCTTTCTCTCCATTATGGGGCTGCCTCACTTGGTTATTGTGAGGTAAACTCTTTGGAGATTTTATAGTGCTGCAGAAATAAGAGTTAATATTATTATGATTATAATTATTTCTTGTTTCCCAAGAAGTCTTGTTCTATCCTTAGGATTTTAAGGAGTGGGCATCTGGTCCACCAACATTTCATTACTAAAAAGATGAATATTTCCCCTATGTGTACACTTGCATTTCTGTGCATTTATGTGAGAAAGATAGAGACAGACATGGAGACACAGAAATACAGAGAGAACAAAAGAGGAAGAAAGAAAGATTGAAGATCTACCAATATATAGCATTTTTCTCATGATAGATGTTCTAACATTCTAATGTGAAGGTTAATTCCATTATCCTCTACCAACCTCATCATCATCATCAAAAAGTAGCTCATTCAAGTCACCCATTAAACATTCATTAAGTGTATATTTGTACAATATCCTGCAGCAGGCACTGAGGGAGAGATATAAGAAGATGTAAAATTCAATGTGTTCAATTCTAATAAAGCTGATTAAAAACTTGTAGAGAAATAAAAGTAAGAAATACTATATAAGCAATATGGTTAAAAAAAAAAAACTCATTAGCCTATAAGAGAATAAAATGCTTTGAGGTCAGATGTGGGAGAGAGGACTTCCTGCTGGGAGGACGATATTGGAGAGGCTTCCTGGAGGGAATGGCATTTGAGCTGAGTCTTGGAGAACATTAGCTAGCTAGTATTGATATAGCTATCCATATTGTCTCATTTGATTTCTCAATAACCCCATCATATAGGTGCTATTACTATCCATATTTTACAGATTTAAAAAAAAAAAGACAAATTAAGTGGCATAACCCAGGCACACACAGCTAGTTTCTTATGTCTATGTCCAGCCCCTCTATCTACTGATAGAGATGGTATGAGGAGAGCCTTCAGGATATTCTAGTAGCATTGGTGCTAGGTGCCCTACAAAGAGATCTGCAAAGACAGCAGCTCTTGTTTGAAGAGGGAGAGAAGATTTAACCGACTCAGAAAGGAAGTCTTAAACAGGACTCTGCTAGGAAAAGCTTTGGGGCAGGGGCAGGAGTTGCAGATACAGCCTTGGAGCAGATGCACCTGAGAGAGTTTCAGGGAATGAAGTGGGTTTTTACAGGAGCAGCTCTACAAGGTTTGGGGGGTTAGTAACAATCATGGGAGGTAGGTGGTATTACTATCTCTGTTTTATAATTGAGGAAACTGAGGCAAACAGGTGATAAGTGACTCACACAACTAGTAAGTAATTGAGGCAAATTTGAACTCAAGACTTCCTGAGTGTTTGTTAAACACTCTCTTCACTGCACTAGCAGCTGCCTGCTAGAGAAACAAAAACAAAAGCAGAGTTTCTCCCCTCAAGGAGCTTATGATATAGCTTATTGTAGGATTTCTTTAAAATAAAAATCAAATTTTACTAAATTAATACATGATTTGGAAGTATGGTCTTAGAAGACATATCTCCCTGATTTCAAATCTGGCCTCAGACACTCTCGAGCTGTGTGACTCTGGATAAGTCACTTAAATCTGTTTGCCTCAGTTTCTTCATCTGTAAAATGAGGTGGAGAAGAAAATTACAAACCACTCTAGTATCTTTGCCAAGAAAACCCAAATGGGTCAGGAAGAGTCAGACACGACTGAAAAACAACTGAACAATAACAACCTTATTTAACAGACCTGGGTCCCAGGTGGCAAACAGACGGGTCCTTTAGCACAAGCCCCAGAAATAAGATGTCACAGTCAGTTAACTCTCCTCCCAGCTGCTCTCTTTCATTCATTCCTTAGCAGCTCAGCAGACCTTGCATGTTCATTTGCCTAGCACTTGGCAGGGGTCATGACATTATACCTCTCATCTATCTGGGGGCATCTCCTACCTAGAATTACCTGGGTCCCCCTTTCCTGTCACACCAGCCAAGCTGAAGGTGTCCTAAGGACACAACTCATCTACTGAGACAAAGGCTTTGAACTTCCAGCTGGAGCTCCAGGGCTTGTCTCCCATGCACCTGAGGCAAAGAACAGAGAGCAGTCATTTCTCTGCCTACATGCCCGATCCACTCCACTCATGTGTGGGGAGTGTGACCACAATGAAACCTGATTTTTAAATTAGGGAGGGAGGCCTTTTGTATTTGAACAAAATAACACCCAAACCTTTGGGAAGGATGTCTTTATCATCAGCTTGGGCACTAATTAATATGCAACTGGATTTCAAGGTCTGTCAGCAAGTACTACAGCCTGCTATATTATCTAAGCCATATAGGCCCCTCAGAGGATTTCAAAGACATCTGCCTCCCCATCCCCACCCCCATCCCCCTTGCAGAGTACAAGGTGAAGTTCTCTATCATTTTGTGGATGAAAGCCCCGATGAAAGGCAGAAAGCCACTAAGCTGGAAGCAGAGACCTGAATCTGATCTGTACTTGTCTCTCCATATCATTCAGCCCCTAGAAGAGAAGTTTCCAAACTTTTAAAAAAATAGGTTCCTTCCCCAATATCTGCAAATCTAGGGACCTCTTTGGGGTGCTTGACAGTTAAGTCTCTCAACAGAGACTGGAGGGAAAAGATGTTGCTGCTTCCGTACCCTTCCTCTTAGAAATCCTGATGAACCAAGAAGAGGTGGGTTAGCCAAGAAATGGTTTAGAAGCACAGCAACAAACAGATTTGAGATTTGCTGGTGGATTGAAGGTTATTAGTAGGGAGCTCCTAAGGTAAGAAGGGACCTGGAATTTGAAAACCTGAGTAAGTTCAAATGCTGGCTGCCATTTTCTACCTATGTGATCTTAGGCAAGTCCTCTGAGTCTGTTTCCTTTTTGTGTAAAGTGAAAGGGTTGATCTAGATGGATTCTGAGGGATTTTTAGCTTTAAATCTATGTGATCCCCTTCCAGCTCCAAACATAGACTTGGACTTCTTCTGCTGTGACGCCTGCAGATTTTCCTACTGACAAATAAATCTTATTACAGCTGTGTCTGAGAAGCCAATTTAGGTAACATGCTCCAATATGACCTGAGGGAACAGGGAGAAAATCTGGAAGTAGAGGCATTTAAAGATAAGAAGCTAGTGTTAGAGGAGCCGGAACAGGGCGTTTTCTAGTGTTTTGGTATTCAATGAATAAAATATGAGCAAGATGGCATTACATTTTTGCATCCAGTATTTTGAAACCAGTATTTGGATAAATTTTGGATTAAGATCCCTTATCTGGAGGCAGAGGACATAGGCCTGAGTGCCAGTTCTGCTACTTATTACTGTTATGGCCTGAATTGTTATGCCCTGAATAAAATGATTATAGCCACCACCCCACCCCACCCTTCCTTGCCTTTAGGACTGGGAGAATTGAGTCAGGAAAAACCCTGAAGCTCTAATTACATGCCATTGTGTCATAAACTCCAGTTGCTTTATTTTAATCCTTGCTGGAATAATTCCCTCTCTTTTTAAGTATTGCCCCTCCCCTTGCTGTTTCCTGTCCACGACCTTGTTATCTTGATCCCTATCCTGTCAGAATTAAGTTATGATCCTTTCTTGGAATTATGGCTTATCCATCCTCCCAACATCCTTGCCCCCCTTATCTGCCTTTGTTAAACCCTAATTAGCTAAAACCCTATATAAGTTCCCTGCCCTCAGTTTCCAGGGGCCGGAATGATTTTGGATATGAGTCCCATCCAGTTGGCTAGCCTAAAACTCTCCACATTAAAAGATTAAAAAAAAATCTCTGGCTTGCCTCATTTTCTCTGGTGATGCTAGGTGAATCATGAATTCTCTGAGCCTCAGTTTACTCATATAAAATAAAAGGGATGGACTACATGAGTTCTGGGATCACTTTTATATCTAAGTTCCTGAAAGGGAACGCATGAATAGAAAGCAGGATTTTCATTTCCCATACATAAACCAAGGTTAGTTTTTAAAAATTTTTACTTTTTTTTTTTTTTTGAGGTATTATAGATATATATTGTTCAGATTTCAGGGGCAACATTAGATGTACCTTGTAGGTTTTAGCCTATGTACAGATTTATCCCGAACTGATTTTATTTTTGAAATCTCCTGGCACCTCAAAAGGACAATATCCTGCAAGAGAGCATTAGAATAGAGCGGTTCTTCCACAGGAGTTTTGATATCAATAGAAAATAGAATCAAATTTGCTCAAATTTGCTCCATAAGAACTTAAAATGGACCTTTACAAAGATGTGGCTGGTACACAGTAGGCCCTTTTCAAATGTTTTTTGAATTCAATTGCCATGAAATTATATAACATCAATCATGGTATTTGGTTGTTGTTTTGTTGTTGTTATTGTTGTTCCTCTGAATCTCTGAGACTACTCCTAATTTGTTCTGGCTGTACCTTGCTTGTATATGGATGTTTTTCTGTTGTCTTCCCCCCTTAGTCTGTGAGTTCATAGAAAAGGGGATTGGTTGATTTGTTTTTGGTTGTTATTTTATTTTCTTTGTAAGCTTGGTGCTTAGCACAGTACCTGGCACTTAGTAAATGCTTAATAAATGTTTATTTATTGACTAACCCTGAGAATCCTCTTCCCTGGGGTGTTCTTTCTCTTATTCATGACTTTTTCTCTGAGACCAATTTTTTAGGAAGGACCTCAGTCCTGCTTCTCATTCCATTTTGCTTGTCACATTTCTCCCTCAGGTCTCCTTCTACTTCTTCCCTACCCCCATCCCCCTACTTTCCATTATGTACTGTCATCCCCCATTAAAATGTAAGCTCCTTGTGGGAAATGACTGTCTTGCTTCTTTGTATATACATCCCCAGGATTTAGCACAGAACCTAATTTATGGTAATTGTTTAATAAATGCTTACTCATTCACTCACTCTACCAATCTGTCTTCCTCTCTAATCTATCTACCTATCTATTCATCTATCCCTCTTTTTTTCTCTCTTATCTATCTATTCCTTCATCTGTCCATAATGTGTATATATATATATATACATGCATTTATCTATCTCCCTACTTACCTGTCTATTCATCCATCCAGGTATCTGCAGTCCCCGTGGCTATACAGATCCTCAGGTTACCCTCCCCCCCAAAAAAAAATTTTCCAGAAGCAGTTCTTCTTGGTATTCTGGGATATTGCTTAGCTTGATCTCTGAAGTGCTTGCCTCCTTTCTTTCACTCACCGTGGATTTCATAAAAGCACTTGATTGCTTTAGAAGTTACAATATGAACATTGTGTTATTCATTTATGAATCAGGCATATTATTTACTTGGCTTCGTTGAAGTGACAAAAAACTTGTAGCTCTTTTGAGAACCGTAGTCAAGTTTGCAGGATGAATACTGAGCCAGGAATTAATGATATAAGTTTTGAAAGCAAAATGAAGGCGTATGTAAAGTCAGCCCCATGTTCGCTTTGTTCCCATAATGAGGGTGCTCGGCAATTTGTCACCTGGTTAGTTATCAGAAAGACACAGCCCCAGATGAGGAGCGCACAATGATTCAGATGGTCCATAGTACCCAAGTACTTCAGGCTCTTTGGTAGAAAGGAAATCTGGGTCATTTCATATCTCTGGAAGAATCAATTTGTCCTCATTCTGAAATATTTAAATGAGCCACTTGTAGAGAAGAATCTGAAATTGCTTACATCTTGGGAAGAGTGTGAAAGGAGGGAATTGGCTAATGCCGAGGATAGCATTTCTTCCCAGTACTTAGTAGAGATCTGGGAATACATGGGCACCAGAGAGGCAGTGTGTTGGGGAAGAAAGAGTGCTGGAGTTGGTGTCAGGAAGAACTGAGCTAAGATCCTACCTCCGAAACTCACTGGGTGGTGAGGCAATGTGCCTTACGTTATTGAATCCTAATATCCTTATCTGTAAGAAGAAAGAAAAGAAGGAAGGAAGGAAGGAAAGGAGGAAAGAAGAGAGGGAAGGAGGGAGGGAAGGAGGGAAGGAAGAAAAGAGGGAGGGAGGGAAGGAGGGAAGAAAGAAAAAAAGAAAAGAAAGAAAGAAAAGGAGGGAGGGAAGGAGGGAGAAAGGATGGAAGAAAGGGGAAAATGGAGGAATGGAGGGAAGGAGGATTGAGGAAGGAAGGAAGGATGGACAGATTTATTAAGTGCTTACTATATATACTAGGTACTGTGCTAAATGCTTTACAAAATCTTGTTTGATCCCCACAACAATCCTGGAATAATAGGTTCTATTATTTGTTTTACATGTGATCAAACTAAGGCAGACAGAGATTAAGTGACCTGGCCAGGATCAGACAGGGATCCTGCGAGTGTCTGAGGCTGGATTTGAACTTTGTGATTCCAAGACCACTGCTCTCGATCCAGTGTGCCACCTCTAATAGTTATTTCACTTTGTTCCAAGACTCAAGTTGAACAAGATCTATGTAACCTCAGCAGATTCTCTAAAAATACTTTGTAAGTGTCAAAGAAATATATAAATATAGGTTATTATTAACTAGTTTAAAAGCAGTGTGGCTTGGCACAGAGAAGCAGTTGTGACATATAGCTAGCCTCAAAGCCAAGAAAGATGTGGGTGAAAGTTCTTCCTCAACATATACTACCTAAAGGAACTTGGGCAAGTTACTTAATGTCTCAGTGTCCTAGATAACACTCTAAGACCATAAATTATAGAGAAAATGCTGACCTGCATTAGTAAGGGGATGTCCTCACATGGGAGTTCTTCATAGCAAAGCATTTAGGTGGCACAGTCCCAACTCCTATGACCTGGCAATTGAAAAGTGTGTCTCTATATCCAGTGGTTACCTTTGTTACTATTCTCAGTTGCTAATGGCCAAGAGACTCATACAGGCACAGAATCTCAAAATTGGAAGGAGCCTTAGAGATTATTTGACTCCACCTTCATAGCATGGCTCCTTTCTACCTTTCCAGTCTTCTTGCACTTGATTTCTCCCCTGGCACATTGTGTTCTGGTGACTGTAGCTTCCTTGCTGTTCTTCACACATTTTATCTTCTACTCTGCAATTGCATTGACTGACCCCTATAATAATCACAATATACCTCGTTAAGCCCTGGCTTCCAACTAAAATCCACTTCCCTCAATAAGTTTTTCCTGATGCCCCTTAATGCTTGAGCCTTTCTTCGGTTGAGTATATTCAATTTATGCTGTCTATATCCTCGTGTATCTGCCCCAGCTTTTCTGCAGCTCAGAACTCCTGTGCCCAAGAAATCCCTCAGCTTCAATCTCCTGTACTGGCCAGGATTACAGGCATTCACCACTATGCTCAGCACATTTCATGCTCCCATATTTTATAATTATTTTTATTTATATATAGTCATAGCTATTTGTATCTTGTGTCCTCCCCTCCCATTAGACTATGAGTTCTTTAAGAACTGGGACTGGTTTGGTTTTTGTTTTTCTTTTTATACTTAGGACATAGCAGGTGTTGACTTGACCCATCTGTCTACCTGAAACTGGTTCATCCTCTATAACCCAGCCTCTTAAACTGTGGGTCACAACTCCATATGGGGTCTTGTGACTGAAGGTGGAGGTCTCAAAATTATGATTTATTAGCAGTAAATTTTAATTTGTTTATCTATTTTATATACCTACATCTCTGAGGTCACATAAAAATTTCTCAGGTTGTAAGTGGAAAGTTTAAGAAAAAGCCCTGCTCTGTTATATCTCTTAAAGTCACCATGTATCCACTCCTTGACCTCTTTAAGTTTCTAATTAGAAAGTAGTGTGACTTATGAGGAAGCAAAGAAAAGATGAACAGCTCTGAACATCATGTACAGTATTTATTATATAGCCTTTCTTGAAATGGAAATTATTGTTTCATATTTTGAATCCTCTCATGTTCTACTGTGGACATGACAATGTTTTTTTTTCTTTTGTATTTAAGTTTGAAATATATGTGTTATCTATAATATGTATATATACATATGTATGAGTTCTCTGGCATATATATATATGTATGTATAATTTTTTAAATAAAGTATTGTGGCGAAAATACAGAGAGGTTAGATACTGGAGTCAGAAAGACAAAGGGTCAAATCCTGATTGGCACATTCTGGGTGAGCAAAGGCAAGTAACTTGACCTCATAGTAGCCTGAGCAACTCTCTTAAGATTAAGTTGCAGATGAATTAATGATTTGCATAAGTGGAAGGAGCTTTCACACTGAGAGCTCCCATATTAATGAAATCACAGGTCTAGATTTTTTTTTAAATAGGGAAAGAAAATATTTCCTATCTTTTTAGTATTCATATATGCCTCCAAACTCTGATGCCTCTTATAAATTCTCAGCAGGGAGGAAATAGACCAAATGAGTCCTTTTCACCCTTTGTTCTGTGGGCATCATAGCTAACATATATTTCCTTTTCTACAAGAGATGTGTGTGTCTGAGAAGTTGACTATGTGTAAAGAAAATGTCCATTAAAACAATTCCTGTCTTCTCAGGGATTTCCAACATGATTTCCGAGGGGTTTTTTTGCATCTCTTGTTCTCTCCTCCTCTAATTAGCAGAACAGGAATCAGAGAACTCAGAGCTTTCCTGATTCCAGGCCCAATACTCTAGCCACTGAATCACCTACCGCCTATTGTTGTTTTGGAAAAAATAAATCAAAAAATATTTTTATAGTGCCTGTAGGTGATGCAATAGTAAATGCACTTACTGGCAAGAAAAATTTGTTTTCAATATAATTCATCCTTTCTTGGAATCTTTTATTACCTGTTCCAGGGAATGGACCTTTATTTTTTTCTTTTTGAGGCTTCTGGGTGTATAAAAACTTGAGCTTATTGTCCTTATTGGTTTGTGTTTCTGAATTCGGGAATGTCTTTAACAATTACTAAGTGACATTAGATAGCTGCAAAATACACTTGAATTAACCTGGCACATCTGCTGAGCTCTAGACAGTTTCTAAATTTAAACAATCTGAGAGGCTTTGTTACATAATGATTAACTGACTTTATTTCACAAATTTCCTTCATATAGGCTAGAAAATCCATTGGGGGGGACCCCAATAGCTTTGTCATTAATGGTCTAAAAATCTTCACTGTATCCATGCATGTTGACAAGTGTAGGGAATAGAGGGGGAGGTAGAGGGGGAAGATTTATCGCAAATAGAAGCTGGTTTGTTATTTTTTTCCCCTGTTGATTAGAATTAGAGAACCTTGTATGGAAAGGCTCTTAGAGGAAAGGATGTTAAAATGCATACCCAGAAGGAAGCATGAAACATGGAACATCAGAACTCATGTTAGAACACGGAATGTGCTTAAACATAACAACAAATGCCTGTAATCTCTGCTACCAGAGGAGGCTGGGGCTGGTGGATTACCTGGGCACAGAGTTGTGAGTTGTAGAAAGGCTAGGGCAGCAATATGGTGAGCACAGGAGTTCACCAGGCTGCATAAGAAGGACCCCGTCAGAAACATTTTATAATACAGTTGGTCTTTTTCACTGCATTTCCAGCCTGGGTTAGCTGGAATATTAAGTCTGAAAAATAAAAGGCTTAAACTTAGGAAATTTGCCCTTTGCCTCACCCATCCCCGAAATGGAAAATCAAAATTACTCCTGGCTAAAGACTAAAGATCTTCATCCCAAACTGATGGAAGAGGTAGAGGAGCCTGTGTTTGTAAAATACAGACTGATGAAATTGCCACGGGAAAGGCCACATGGACATATCAGACTTGAAAGCAAATACCAAAAGCCTGACTCATGCTAGAAGAAACTGCCTTTGGGGAAGCATAAGCATGTTTTATATTTTGTGAGTCAAGACCTTTATGAAGTGAGAGATCAAACAGCATGTGACCAGGAAACCAGCTAGCCCACAGAGAACTAAAAATAAAGTCACCAAGACAGTTCAATGCTATGTCTCTAGTCATCATTGAAAACCTCAAACAAGTCTTTCCCATTTAAATAGATGCTTGGAGTTGGAATCCTCGGATCTAGGGTTCAAAGCTCATATTTGTCTCATTCTTGCTGTATGGCCATGGGCAAACCATTCAACTTCTTGGGGGCTCCATGTTCTCATCTTTATAATGAATGAGGGAGTTGGACCAGAAGATCTCAAAGGTCTGGAAAGCGGCTGGAATGCTGTACTTGGAGCTAGGAAAATGCGTTCACATCCAGCCTCAGATACTCATTGGTGCCATGACTCTGGGCAGTTCACATCTCCCCTGTCAGCTAATCAGTCAGCCGCCTAATATTTATTGAGCATCTACCATGTGCCAGACACTGTGCTTAGTCCTGGGGATTAAGGGAGAAATCAGTGTCTGTTCTGGAGGAGATCACAGTCTGAAGGGGAATACAACATGCAGGGTATGAAAGCACAAATAAGATCTATACAGAATCCTTCTTGCACAACTTCAGTTGGGAAGGAGGTGGAGATAAGAAGGGAGGGTGTTTCAGGCTTCTGTTTTTCTTGTGCATAACATGAGGATGATAATAGCACCTACTCTAACAGGGTTGCTACGAGAGTCAAGTGAGATGACATAAGTGAAAGATTTCACAGTCCTTAAAGTGCTATATTAATGTTGGCTATTATTATCAAATCTTGTGATCATAAGTATACCAACTTAGGGAAGGAAGCTCAAGTGAGGGGGATGAGCAGGGATGTAAGGTGGAGCAATCTCTAGATAGATTTGGAACACTCCATATCCTGTGAGATTTTATGGAGTCTGAGTACAATTATTTGGGGAAGTTCAGGAGAAAACCCTCATTCTCTGGTCATTTGTGAGGTAACAGGAAGGAATTTTGCCCCAGATCTCAAGGAAAACAACTTAATCCCAGTCCCTTAGCTTCTCTTTTCTATTATATATATATATGGAAAACAACTTAATCCCTGTCCCTTAGCTTCTCTTTTCTATTTTATATATATATATATATAATCCCATATAGCAAGCAAAGATGTTTAACAAAGTAAATATGTAAAACGATAATCAGGGATGCTGGAGATAATTAGTTTAGGCAATAGAATACCCAAGATAAATCCCAATGGAGCTCTTCAATCCAAGAGTAAGATCAAATTTAATTCACCTGTTTTCTTGCATGTATTTGATCTCCTAGGACTATCTTTCAAGAGACTGTCAGTCTTTTGGAGGAAGATAGGAGAATAACATGGAAATATATCCTAAAATTATACCAAATCAGAGAAAATTCATTGTGGCAGAGAAGGTACCCACCTGGATAGGTAGAGGGAGATTTCTCACTGTACCAATGAAATCACAAGTTCAGTTTTATATATCAAATATGCATATACATATATATGTTTGTTTATATATACACAATACATATATACATATACACATGCATGTACATACACATACACACAATGTGGAGCAGGAAATGGCAAACCACTCCAGTATTTTTGCCAATAAAATCCCATGGCTATTGTTTGTGGGGTCATATGGAATCAGATATGATTGAATGACTGAATAATAACAACATATATATGTGTGCAAATAAGTGTATATATATATATTACACATGTACATTTGTATATACACATGAATATATGTTTCTTCTACTGAAATCCTTCTCTGAAATCTCTTGTCGTGGAGATAAGATATACTTTAACTATAATATATATAGACAGCATATACTTAGAGAATTGCCTAGACTCCTAAAAATTCAAGTGACTTGCCCAGGTCACACAGTATGTGTCAGGTGTTTTTAGCTCCAGGGACAGCTCTCTGTCCCCTGTACCACGTTGAATTCTCCTATATTTCCTATGTATATAGATAAGTACATACTCTATAGATAATTAATACTTATAGAACATACGTTTATTCTAGTATATCTACAATTCATAGGTTTTAAATATATTTCTTCTCCTGTGGTTCTGCTCACAATGGTGCAACAGAACAAAGTTTCTTAAAATATGGGTTAAGGTTGCAGAACTAAATATGAGGGTCATGAAAATTTTGGCAACAGTGATAGGCATTGAATATTTCACCAATTTAATTCTTTATTTAAAAATAAATAAGCACATAAATCCATTATTAGGCAAATTGTCTTTTGTTTTTAATAAATGGTAAAATTAAATGAATACTAAAGAATTGTTTTAAAATAAATTTCTGTGTGACTTGTTAATAGTAAGCATTTGATTTGAATACCTATTTTATATATTGTTATGCCTAGGATTGTGTAAACATTTTCTTTATGAGAAGGGGTCCTGAGTGGGAGAAGTTTAAGAAGCTCTGCTGACTTAGAACCAGGAAGATCTGCATTTTGAGTTTATTAGGTGTTCACATCTAATCTAGCACCTTTATAGTGAATCCTTAAGAACAGGGGCTGCACAGAGTAGTAAACCAGCCCAAATTGGAAATGGAATGGATCCAAGCTTCTGTATCAATTAGCAATAGGGTCAACCTGTGAACAGAGGCTGCACTTCCCACCTGGGCTATAAAAGGAGACCCAGTCTCTAAAAATCATATGGAAATTTAACCTGTAAAAGAGAAGATTAAAGGGGATATGGCAGCTGCCTTCAAGTATTTGAAAAGATGTTATATAGAAGAGGATTAGAATTTTTCCCCGCTTAGCCCCAAAAGGCAGTTCTAGAAGGCAACAGGCAAAAGTTGCAAAGATGCAGATTTAATCTTGCCATAATTAAAGCTATCAAAAAATTAAATAAATGGTCAATCTTGGGCAATAGTGTATTCTCCTTCATTTGAGGTCTTCTCACAGAAGCTGGAAGATTTCTTGTTGAGAATGGTGCAGAGGATTTTTGTTTTTCTTCCCAGGTTATTTTTACCTTCTGAATCCAATTCTCCCTGTGCAACAAGAGAACTGTTTGGTTCTGCACACATATATTGTATCTAGTCTATACTGTAACCCATTCAACATGTAAAAGACTGCTTGCCATCTGGGGGAAGGGGTGGAGGGAGGGAGGGGAAAAATCGGAACAGAAATGAATGCAAGGGACAATGCTGTAAAAAATTACCCTGGCATGCGTTCTATCAATAAAAAGTTATTTAAAAAAAAAAAAGAGAGAATGGTGCAGAGGGAATTTTTTTCATTTATGGGATGAACCAAATGATCCCTGAGATCACTTCCAAACCTGAGATTAAGTGATTCTGTAAAGTTGTGTTGGAGATAGAGCTACTTAGCTAAGTAGTCAAAGGATAATTTCCATTAAGGCAATCATGTAAACCTAGGTTAATTTAAAATTGTTTTCTTTTGGAAAAACTGCTGCAGTACTTTGTAAGTCATAATTAGTTTCTTAGAGGCTTTAGCCTAGCTTGGTGGTAAGAGCACAGGATTGGCAGCCAGGAGATCCAGTCCCAGCTCTGCTTTTCACAGTCTCCATTCTTCGTCTTTATAATATGTTAAAAAGATGATGCTGTTTAACATATATTGGACTATTTGCCATCTAGGGAAGAGCGTGGGGGAAGGGGGGAAATTGGAACACAAAGTTTTGCAAGGGCTTATGTTAAAGAATTGTCCATGCATATGTTCTAAAAAATAAAAAGCTTTAATAAAGAAAAAATAAACAGAATGTGGAAGGGACACAGAATAGATGAACAGAAACAAACAAAAAAAGATGATGTCTAAGATATCTTCTAACTCTAATATTCTATAATCTAAGATTCTCAGTACTAACTTTGGATTCAAACATTGTATATTCTAAGGCGCCTTCCAACAACTAGCATTCTAAGTTCTAAGGTCTCTTCCAGTTCAAAAATTCTGTAAAATGCCAGTTACTTGTGCTCTCTTGGCTAAGATCTAGCCTATATTTTTAAAATTTGGTAGACTCCTATGTTAGCTATTTTTGAAGAGCCTGATTTTATATTGATTTGCTCTTCAGGTAACTCTTGGTTTCTGAATCAAACAGCCTGGACAAGAACAGCAGCATTGTCATGGCTTTCCATATGAACAGATCACTATGTGCAGTCTGGATAAATGGTGCCAGCAGCAGCCTGCTGAAACAGCCTTCCCTCCTTATGCAAAAGTCCCTGGAGCTTCAAGTGGAGATTTTCTGGTTCCCAAAAAGAGTGCTTAAAAAAAAAAGCCAGCCAAGACAATTTGACTTTCTTTTTCAGGGACAGATTGAAAGCTCTGCAAAGCAGCACATTCCCCTTAGAAGGCAACCTTTCCCTCCTGAATCCCTAAACAGCTGACACAGTAATAAACCACAATCCTTTGGGGAAAAACATACTTTGTTTAGCAAATTGATAGGACAGTGAACCTCGTGTTGTTGGCTTCAGTTTCCATACCCTCCTGTGGGCGTTCTGTTATATAACCATCCCCCAAAGCTTAGAGTTCTCAGTTCATCTATCATTTGAAAAATCACACTCCCATTGGTAAAATACAGTTGATGCTCCTTGTCAATATACATTTTACTTGATTTTTTTTTTCTCAAAAGATTGAGGTGTTTAGGGAGTTCACCAATGAGCTAAGACTGTCAGAACTAGAAAGACAAAGCCCAGATGTCTCTTTTCCCAGAACTGAAAATAAAGGAATTAATCCTTCTGCCCTGGTAATTAATAATAATAATAATAATAATAATGTATTTCCTTGGTTGTTTCATGAAGATGTCATATCATCAAGGAAATCATTTGGAGGGTTTTTTCAGTGTAAATTTTCTTCCTTTCCAAAAAAGAATGGGGATATTAATGATTACTTTTGGGATTCCTGCTTGAGAGTAAAAAGGATAATAGTATAAAATAATGGATTTGGTTTTGTTGACTAAGGTGCTTCTTCCTTCCTCATAGCTTAGATGCAAGGCTCTTTGCTTGTTTTCTTTGCTTGTTCCTTGATGATCCCAGCATAAAGACTACATGGTATAATAATGATGGTAATAATAACCACAATAACAATTCATGTTTATATAGTACTTTAAGATTTGCAAATTGCTTTGCAAGGAATCATATCATTCTATCTTCACAGCAGTCCTAGGAGGTAGATGCTATAATTATCCTCATTCTACAGTGAAGGAAACTGAGGCAAACATATTAAAGTGATTTGCCCAGGATCACACAGCTAATAAATGTTTGGGCTAAATTTGAACTCATATCTTCCTGACTCCAAGTCCTATTTTCTATTCACTGCATCACCTTGTTGCCTGTGTAGTGGAAAGAGAACTTTTTGGAGTCAATTTTGGCACCAGAAGAAGTAGAAGAGGAAGGAGGATCAGAGCCTATTCTGTTACTAACTATATCACCTTCACAAGTTACCTTTTTCTAAGTTTCTCTCGGTTTTCTCTCCTGCAAAAAATAAGAGGTAAATTGGGGGATGGATCTGGGGGAAAATCTGTGTTTAAAATAGTTAAGTTTTTTTTTTTAAACCAACTGTATGATCTTGGGTTTGAATCTGAGCTCTGCTACTTGTTAGCTATAGAATCTTGGACAAATCCATTCACCTCTTCAGTTTTCTGTTTTGTCATCAACAAGAATATTGAATTACATGGGAAAGAATGCTGTCATTTATTGATGATTGACATTAGTTCATTGTTCATTGTCAGAAGACCTGAGTGAAAAAGAACCTAGGTTCTGTTATTTACTAGCTATGTAATCTTGGGTAAATCATTTAAGCTTTTGGAAAATAGAGCTCAGTTTTCCCATCTGTAAAATGAGGTAGTATTAGATGATCTCTAGGGTTTCTAGATCTTATGATCTTGGATATTCTGGAAGCCCCTTTTCTAGCACTGGTCCTATAATTGTATTCTTTGAACAATTCAATCATAGACAGAAAGGGGGAGAGCATCAATTAATTGAACTGAATTGATGAGCCAGCACAATCCTAATGTGGTGTCCATTGGCACACAGTCCACAAATGCTTCCCATTCAAGAGGGTATAGAACAATCAGAACAGTGGGACTTACTTACCTTCCAAATCTTTTCAGGCTTAATTGAAGGGTCCTTTAATATGAATGCTTAGCTTTCTAAAACAAATGCACTTCCTCAGGAAATGCCCTCTGAACTGGGGAATGCACCCACCTGTGAAGATATAGTTGTATTATATAAGAGAATGATCCCATAGTGTTTCTCTCTTCACTCAAACATCTTTGATATTGTTTCAGCAATGGGAGCCAGTATTAGTGAATGAGAGATTTGGGACTTGATAAAAAAAATCACAAGATCACTATCTTTTGTTAGTTCCCAGTGGGAAGGATGAGAAGCTTACAATGTTTATCTTTGACATTTCCAAGAGTGATCTCCCCTTCCCCCGCCCTTAGCAACAACCTTTCATTATTGTAGTGAAACAGTGGATTTTCTCCGTTATTTTCTTGTCAAATCTGTCGTTTTGTGTTTTTTTTAAGAGAGAAAAGAAACTTGTAGCTAGCCCTTCCCCTTCTCTTCATGTTCATGCCCACCATTGAGTTTCAAGTTTTCTGACATGTAAATGGCAAACAATACAAATCTGCTATAAATATAGCAAATGTACATTTTCTGTAAAGAGTTAATAGCTGACTCTGTGAGAATGGGTGACCAGTCACGACATATATAATTATAGACCCAAGAAGAGTTGAGTCAAACCCTAGATCTCAAGGTATCAATGAGTGAATGACAGACAATGATTGAATTTTCTATGAACAAAGAGCCCCAAAGTATCAGGACTGAGATTCCAACCCAGTTTCCAGTGCTGCTTCTACTGCTACAAATGCTGTGGAACTTCTTGTATAGAGAGAAGTCTTGTTCCCTCTCATCCTCTTGGATATGAGTCAAATGAGGGTACAATCAGAACTATAAGTACTCAGTGATTAGTAGAATTCTGGGGAAGTTATGTTAGTCTCTCTAGCGTCAGATTCCTAATCTATAAAGTGGATTATTTTATAATGGATGAATTATATATATATATATACATACATACACACACACACACACATATATATATATAATGGATATAATAATTCTTGCCTTATTTGCCTTGCAAGAATTCTTGTAAGATTGTATGGCCACTTTAGCTATCAGACTAGACTTATGTTTTCTGTAGTCTTTGGGAAAGATAAATAAGTAGACAGATAGATTAGATTGTAGATATATAGACAGAGAAATAGATAGATGAAATATTAGCTATAGTGGATGGCAGATAAATAGATTATAAATTAGATTGTAGATAGATGACAAAATATATAAACATGTGACATTAGATTACTAGAAAGATAGATAGTAAATATGTAGATAGAAAATTACATGGCATATTAGATATAGTAAATGATAGATAATAAATGATAAATTAGATTGTGGGTAGATGACATAGAAAAAGTTATATGACATTGACTTAGTAGGTAGAAAGACAGAGAGAAGAAAGGATTTATTAAATGCTTACTATGTAGCAGACGTTTTATCTGTGGAACTATAGTCTATAATCCTTCCTCCATTCTGGAACTCCTAGCTACTTCTAGGTTCAGTGTATATTGTGGGTAATCATTTATACTATTCATGACTTGAATTTCCATCTAGTGCATCTGCTATTCACAGACAGTGCAGGAACCACAAATCAAATAATAAAGCATTTGAGATAGAATGGCAAAGCAATTCAAAGAAAATAAATGGGCAACAGAATAATTCTTAGTCCTTTTACTCCCACTTCTCCTCCCCCTCCTTATTCAAAAAGGGTGCAACCTCCTACAGGCTTCGGTGGGGAAATAGCAACATAGAGGGTACTCATGCATGGATGGACAGGGTGAGGAAAGAATTAGTCATTCCCCATCTTTTCTCATTTTGATCTCAGTAATTGCCATGGAGATTTATAGACCCTTCTCTGATATAGTCATTTCCCTTCTTTCTGGTTCCATAGTCATCAGGGTTATTCGGGGGCTCCTATGTTCTGGAATATCGTTGCCCACTACACCTCTCCTCCCTCTCCTCAATATGGCCAAAGACTTCTCTTTTTCTTCAGGATTCTGAGCCTTTGTATGGCTTTGGTGAAGAATTAGCAATTTCTAGGATACTCATGTAGGGATAAAGAAATATCCCTTCTCTGCATGGATGGACAGAGTGAGGATTCGGGGATCCAAATTTTTTCAGAATAATCTTTGGTTCCTTAGAGGATCTCTGTACTTTAGCACAACTTCATGGGATTTTAATATCCTACAACTTTCCCCATTTTAAGCCAGCTAGTATTCTTGTTACCATCATTATTGGGTGTCAGTCATTATCAGCAAGTGCCATTCCTTTGAATGAAGGCTAGAAACTGGAAACCAAATTTGTGTAGGATTTCAAATGCCTCATGCAGGCTAGATACCCAATGTTTCTGAGCAATATTAGTTATCCTTATAGCCATATCTATTTCTACAATGACTCTCAAGAGTTAAGAGACCTTGGAAATAAGGATATGGAAGTCTCTTGGTTTCTGCTTCTAGCTAGTTCTCTTTATGGAGTCATTGACTGGATTTCAGTGACTATTGGGACTACATCTACATTGGCCTATATTTGGGAACTATAGCCCTGAACACTGAAAACTTTTTCACTGCCGAGAAGGATTTTCCCCTTATGTTGCAGGCACTGTGCCAAGCAATAGGGCTACAGAGAAAGACAAAAAAAAAACTGATCCTGCCCGCAAGGAGCTTACATTTAGCTTACATTTCTTAAACTGAATAAATATGCAATCAGTAAAGGCTATTCTGCAGAATTCAGTGGAGACTGACAAAAAAAATAGTAATATCAACTCCCATCTCTCTAGTTCTTCAAAGTTTGTAGACAGTTTTCCTCACACTGTGGACCCTATGAGGTAGGTAGTGACTCACCCACAATCTACTAGTTCTGTAGTTAGGGGATAGCAGATTTGTATTCACAGGGTTTGGGGCCCTAAATCCAAGGCCCTTTTCACCACATCATAATTGCAGGGAGTTAATCAAGACAATACCAGCACAACAAAGTGTTTCTAATCCTCAAGTAGCTTGTGGCCCTGAGCAAGTGTTTAGAATGGAATATGACAATACTCCAAAGACTCCTGCCATATAAAGGAAGTCAACTGTACTAACATGGACATATGTTAAAAGGCATTTTATCCAGGACTCACCAAAAAAAGCTTTCCAATTTTATCATCCTCTCTCCCTCCCCTCAGCTGCTAAGTAGGAGGAAATGTGAGGAGAATGGCCAAGAGCACTTGGAGAAAGGGGGTGGGAAACTGGGAGAAAGTGGCAATATAAAAGCTAGTGTGCTTCCACCCTCCACCCTCCCACTTCCCCACTTCTTAGGGGAAAGGCAGGGAATGAATCTAACTCCAAGAAAGCATCTCCAGGTTTTGTCTCACACTTTGCCAGCCGGTTTTCATTCTGATTTCAGAGTTCTTAATAACAATATTGTTATTAGCTAGGTAGTGCTGTCCATAGTGCTAGACTTAGAGTCTTCCTGAGTTCAAATCTAGCCTTAAACATTTATTAGCTGTGGACTTTGGGCAAGTCACTTAACCCTATTTATTTCATTTTTCTCATCTGTAAAATGAACTGGAGATGGAAATGGCAAATCACTCCAGTTTCTTATCCAAGAAATCTCCAAGTGGGACCATGAAGAGATGAGCATGACTGAAAATCGTGGAAAAAAGAACAATCTTAGTTTCCATTTCAATCATAGGGTCATAGCCATTCTGGAGAGCAATCTGGAACTATACTCAAAAAGTTTTCAAACTATGCATACCCTTTGACCCTGCAGTGTTACTACTGGGTCCATATCCCAAAGAGATCTTAAAGAAGAGAAAGACATCTGTATGTGCAAAAATGTTTGTGGCAGTCCTGTTTGTAGTGGCTAGAAACTGGAAACTGAGTGGATGCCCCTCAATTGGAGAATGGCTGAATAAATTATGGTATATGAATGTTATGGAATATTATTGTTCTGTAAGAAACGACCAGCAGGAGGATTTCAGAAAGGCCCTAGAGAGACTTATATGAACTGATGCTAAGTGAAATGAGCAGAACCAGAAGATCATTGTACATGGCAATAGCAATATTATACGATGATCAATTCTGATGGATGTGATTCTTTCCAACAATGAGATGATTGAGGCCACTTTCAATGATCTTGTGATGAGAGTCATCTACACTCAGAAAGAGGACTGTGTGAACTGAGTGGGGATCATAACATTGCATTTTCACTCTTTTTGTTGTTGTTCACTTGCATTTTGTTTTCTTTCCCATTTTTTCCTATTTGATCTGATTTTTCTTCTGCAGCAAGATAATTGTATAGATATGTTTACATTGGACTTAACCTATATTTTAACATGAATAACATATATTGGATTACTTGCTATCTTGGGGAGAGAGTGGGGGGAAAGAGGGAAAATTTAGAGCACAAAATTTTGCAAGGGTCAATGTTGAAAAATTTTTAAAAGAGAGAGAGAGAAAAATCATAGGCTCAAAGACTTAGATTTTGAAAAGACTTTGGAGACTATTAGGTTTAATTGTTTTACAGTTGAAGAAACTGAAGTTCAGAGCATTATGGTGGCTTCCCTAGGGTCACACAACTAATAAGTATCCAGGTCTTCTGGCTCCAAGTTCATTACTTTTCATATTCACCACAGCCATTCCACAGACTAACTCAGACCAAATAAAAAGAGTGTTTTTGACTTTTTAGAGTTGTCTTTGGTTGAAGGGAGGTAAATGTTTTGGTTTTTTTGCTTTTGAAGACAGTGGGATTAACACCAGGGATGAGATACTGTCAAAGATTGCCATCTTGTTTATTCCAGCCTCAGGAAGAAATTGGAAAAGTTTGGTTTGTGCTCATTTTAGCTTTGGCTGGGTGTCACAAACCCCTATCTGATCATAAAAAAGAATCTTCTGGGGATACAGCTTGTTTCTTAGCATTTATGTAACCCTGAAGTGAAGAAGCAGCTTGTTGTTTACAAGGGCAGGCATGAATGGGAGCATAGGGCATCACGTGGAGGTTGCTAAATAATTTGGGAGGGAGCTCTAATGCCCCAGAGAAAGTGGGTGAGAGCAAATGCAATAACACCCTCATTTATCAGGTACCCATATGATTCAAACCATCAATTATCTGGTGACTAATAAAACTTCTGTTTTACTTGTAAAGAAAATAGCTTAGAAAAAGCAAGCCTTGGCATTTCAACAATGACTTAATCTCTTCTAGTGGGCAGGAAAAAGGTTTTTAAAGGGTCAAACTTTCGATTATGTGGAATCCTGGATTGTTCTGGAACATTTCATCCCCCAGCATGGCTCAGCTGTGTGAAAAAATAACGACTTTAAAAAAGAAAAAACCTCTGGCCAGATGCCTCTGAAGCACTTAGCTGTTCTTACTATCATTTACTTACTTTCCTTCCCCTTTGCTTTTCTTATGAAGAAGCAGAGTTCTTATCAAACTCTGCCTTGGTGAGCAGAGGGAAAAATAAAAAATTAATCTGTTCTGGGAAGTAGCATCTTCTAAAATCCACTTGCTTGGGAATCAGGGAACTTGGATTCACATTTTACTTTTGTCATTAACTAGGATATGGAAGATATTCTCTCTGGGCCTCAGTTTCCTAATCTGTAAAATTAGATTTTTGAATACCTTTCCCAAAGGTCTTTTCTAGTTTGTGATTTCCCAACTCAGTGTTACCCTAATTCAATATATTCACTGAGAACTGTTTTAATTTTTCTCATAATGGAGGAAGCTTTCCTATAGAATTAGAATGGGATCTTATTTCACATAGTGCTGGTTGGCTATCAGAGGGAACTGATTTGTTTTTCTCATCACTTTGCCCTAGATTGTGTTTATTTATGACTCCACTGAAAAAGTCCAAGGATATATTAGTTAAACTTGAGTTTGACATAATATATTGAAAATCCTGATTTCTTATCATCAGAGCTGCAAAGAATAATTCCTGGCTGCAAAGGAATGATGAATACACATGGGGAAATTTCAAAGACATGCAGGAAAAATGATGGAAATTTTCCCTTTAAATCTACTGAAATGCCAGTGGAATTAGAATTTTTTAGGCTGACAAAAATAACACTTTATTTCAGTTGCAAAAAACTCACCATTTTCTTGAGCCCCTGAGCCCCTCAAATTAGAATTGTTATTAATAGAAACAATAAAGAATAAGAAGAGGAACAATTAAAACAGAAAGAAACTTAGAACATAGAATGTCAGAGCTGGAAGGGATATAAGAACCTAGAATTTTGGAATGGGAAGGAAGCTTAGAGATTATCTCTTCAACCCCGCCCGCACCCCACCCCCCTCCCCTCATTTTAAAGATGAAAAAATAGCTTGAGTGTTTTAAGCTCTTAAAGCA
Source organism: Antechinus flavipes (assembly GCF_016432865.1). Classification (NCBI taxonomy): domain Eukaryota; kingdom Metazoa; phylum Chordata; class Mammalia; order Dasyuromorphia; family Dasyuridae; genus Antechinus; species Antechinus flavipes. Next base: position 57,432,678 of record NC_067398.1, on the reverse strand, counting down.
AGTTTAAGCAACTTGACAAGATAACCCTTTATCTTTGTGACAATCGATGGCTAGATTTCATCTCCTTTCTCCAGTAATACTAATACTACTGTTAAACATAATCTTGGTACTGGGCTTATTCTTGAGTGACACTAATTTTGATTTGAAATCACAAGAACCAAGATGGGAACTGATTCCATCAGATCACTATACTTCTCTTTTTCCATGAGTTTGACATGGATACATGTGTGAATTCTGTACATGGTTTTGTATATTTTAATTCATACCTATGAACTTGCCTTTCATATAAAAACTGAACAGTTCTATTTTTTTCAAGACTTTTAAATGCAAAATTGTCCAGTGGCAAAAGATTCAATTCAACTGTCCTTTCAGGACCTCCCAGGTCAGAAATAGCAGAAATGAATCTGGACCTGGGTCGTCCAACCCCAAGTCTAGCCATTAAACCCCACTCTCTTAACTGGTAGTTCTAGTATCATATAAATACAGCCTGCATCTACTGCCTCTGTTACTAAATAAAGTTCTCTGCCCTCAATGCTCGCCCTTTAAATATTACCTAACCAGTGACCTATGTAGTAACCAAAGTCTAGGCAGTGCTGATGTCCAGTTCTGTCTGGTACTTGTCAACAATTTTGTGGTCAGTTGAGGACACTCAAGTCCCCAGCAAACTCTGGGTTTGGGCTTCAAAATGGAAACCATCAACGTGTCATCCATTGTCACATGGTAATTAACATCAGCATTCTCTTGTTCTTGGGCGTCATGCCTTGCTTGTCAGTCTACCTGTGGAGACTAATGAGCATTTTGAAATGCCATAGAAATCCACAAAGGCCAAGGTCCTCATTGTACCTGGGAGAACACAGCTAGTTTTGATTTTTCTTTCATTTTTTTTCTGGGCCACCACCAAGTGGAAAGTTATTCTAATTTCCATCTTTTCTCTGGTGAATTAAAGTCACTTATATAAACCGCAGGATACTAAAAATCAGAATTTCTCAGAGTGCTTCATAAGAGGTCAGTGAGCTATTCAACCTCCTGCCTCCTTCCTCCCTGTTATATCCAAGGTGTTCATTTCTGCCCAAAGTTGTCTGTCCCAGTTAACAGAGAAAAACTTCCTTGACAAGAGTCTCTCAGATGTAGGGATTTCTTTTTCTGTCATCGGAAGACTCAGTGCAATTTTAAAAAACCCTCTTTGGATCTGGGATAGAAATTCTATGTTGAGACAAATGTTATAAATATATGGCCCTTAAAATGGGTGTTTGGCCTTTAAGGGTCACTGCTGACTACTGATTCAGAGAACAAATAATAAGGGTACAAGACTGTGCATCTGGTTAAAGATGGCCACATAAATGCAATAGTCTAAACATACTCATTTTGCTTCTTTACAGATAGCAGAGTATAGATGAGGGGCCATAATGAGAGGGAATGGGCCCCAGCATTGGAGTGAGAAGCCTGCGGTTCAAACATGGCTTTTGACATTAGTAGATGAGTTATTTCCCCTAATAAACTTCAGTTTCTCTCATCTATGAAATGAGAATCATAATATTTTCACTATCTACCTCACGAAAATCACAGAAACATGGAAAGTTAGATAAACTTTGAGAGCCAGAAGGAGTCTTATTAGAAGGTAAAAGCTATAAGGGATAGGAAAGATCAATTAATCTAATCCCCTTCATGAGGGAGTCCATTTTACAAAATGTAAAATGCCAATTAAATCCAAACTGCTATTAAAAAACCGAAATAAAAAGGAAATGGAACAATTTGCAGAGTTTTTATTTTTAATAATGTACAAATTCCAGACAGTGCCACATACTTCCTTTACTCAGCTTTGATTTCTCTAGCTTCATTAAGGATGAATATAATATTTTAAATTAAGTTTTACAGTAAATTTGAAAAAAACTCATATTTGGAGCATAGAGCTGGAGGGAACTTTAGAGAATTTCCTTTTACTGTGGAAACTGAGGGTCAGAAGGAGTGAGGTGACTTATTCAAGATCCATGCCAGGATCTGAAACCATATTCCGTCACTTCCAAATCTAGTGTTCTTCCCAGCTTATCAGAAGATAGACACATTGTAATACTTAATAATAATAATCTCATTACACACAGTTACATTCTCTCTACTGTTTCACCTCACGCTTTGACTAGCTGCTTCATTCCATTTGTACACCTTCTTATCTTAGATCTAAGAACAGGACCATCCACTTTATGATAGTATAAAGAAAACTGGCTTTTAATTCCAGAGACTTGGTTTTGAGACCTGAATCTGCCATTAGCAAGCACTCATGATATACTCTTGACCAAAGCACTTCCCTAATGTGAGCATCACTGGCTTTCTTTGTAAAGGGAAGTTGGAAATGTTGGTTAAAAAGGTACAACTCTCAACTCTCAAAAAATGCAAGGATTTTATAAGTACACAGGTCTTTGGTAAAGTCGTGGGATGTGAACTCCCCGCAAGCTGTTGCTTGTTTAAAAGCCAGGTGGTTGTTCTTTTAAAAGGTAACTAGGTATGAAGAAGCTGGGGTTTGGATGTTTCATGATGATTGGGATCAGAAATAGTGAAACGAGAAATACCTTCTTGAGAAGTAGTACAGGGCTAGCTGTGTGACCCTGAGCAAGTCACTTAACCCAGATTGCCTTGAAAAAACAAAAGACTGGAAGTAAAACCAAGAAAGAGGATTCCACCGGGCAGTATGTGAGGATGAAGGCAGGATTTCAGATCCCTCCTTAGCACTCTGACCCAGACATTTGAGACTGAAGTACACTTCAAGAGCAGTGATGAGACAACGGGAAGATAATCTCACTGGGAGCCAAGAACTGGAGCTGTGGCACTCTCTGTCACGCTGTTTCCTCATATTTATACAGTAGAAAGTAGGATGTTTTCAAATAAATCGTCTAAATATGAAATCCCGAGAATGCATTACTTTGAAAACGTTGCACGCACCGTTAACAGCCTTTTAGTTGGTTATATTATAAAGCATGTTGTAACAGCTTTAAAAAAAAATTTCAAGCTGAAATGTGTTTCCCTAGCCCATATGCTGAATTCTGGCATCCTCATACCTTTTTCAAGCTGCTGTCAATTAGTAACAAAATTAATTTGTCTTTTATCCCCTTTGTAAAGTAATGCTCGTGCATAGATAGGCACTGAGCAAAAAGAAGAACTTTTCCAGAGATCGAAGGTAGAGCATTAACTGGTAACTGTGGAAAATGAAATATGGTTTACAGAATGTCCACGGATGGCAAATTGAACCTTCAGTAAGCAAACAGAGGAAAAGGAAATGGCTTTTGTTGAGGGAAACAAAGCACTTTCTAGGCCAACAGTATGGCCTTTTTGCCATATGCGGGTGCTGCTTGTGTGTGTGTATATGTTTTTGAGAAAGAAGAAAAGGCAAGAACTCAGAGGTCACTCATTGCTGCTTGCACATTAGCCTGACATGAGTGGTAAAAGAACCAGCTCTTTAACACCGGTGAAATTGACTTTTAGGGAAAGTATACCCTGTTTTCTCAAGTCATTCTCTGTTATTTCTGTACCATATAAAGTCAGAATTTGATAACAGCAGGGGGAGTGGATTTGTGTGCTTGTAAAAAAATGCTTTGACTGCCTTTGTGGCAATAAAGGAATCTGTTTTCCCAGTTTTATGGGTTGACATCACCAAGGAATGTGTTACCAAATGGCCAACTTACAGGTAATGATCTTCTCTATTTATTTAGATTTGTGCTTGGGAGAAAAGTCATCGTTTATGACCAGGATCTGCCAGAAATTTTGTTCCACTGGCATAATCTTTGAGAATTTGTCTGCCGTGCATTTATATTTTTAGTGCCATGTTGGGGTATTAAAGGAGTAATAAATATTAAGATATTATTTAGAGGAGAAATTTTTCTTTAATATTAAAGAAAAAAATTATGGTATTTCAAGTTTATAAGCAGATATAAAGATGAAAGAAATCTTTGAGGTCATATAGTCCAGAAGCCTAATTTTATAGGTGAGGAAACCAAGACATAGAGAAGATAAGTGATTTTCCCAAGAACACATAGGTATTAAATGGCAGATCATATAATTTTAAAGCCACTACTCTTTCCTTTAAACTACAAGGGCTTTAGAAATTATCTGTTCCAGTAGTTTTTAACCAGAAGTCAATGAATTTAAACCTATACTTTGATCATTTTACTTCCATTTACTTGATTTTTTTGGTAACTCTATGCATTTTATTTTTTGCATTTAAAAGCATTATTTTGGGAAGGGGCACATAGGCTCTATGAGACATCCAAAAGATTCCATGACATAAAAATAGTTCAACCTCTTCATCTGATAAATGAAGAAACTGAAGTCTGTATAAGGGAAAGTGACTGGCTTAAGGTCCCATAGCTTATGTGTATCATAGGTAGAATTCTTAACTCTGTCTAGTACTCCTTCCATTAAACAACATTGTGGTGAGATAGGAAAACCCTTGCTTTCCTCCTCCCCCTCTGGCAGATAAAGCATATATTAATGCTAAGGGAGTTTCTGTCTGAGATGATAATGGAAGAATTAGATAAAATTAGCTTTCTGTCTTTTACCATGAAACAAACTTCACTTTCATTGAAAATCTTTGATTTGAAACTTTAACAACTAAGTTTTATCTATACACATATATGCATGTATATACATGTAATCCACTTGGAGCTTATAGCTTAAATCCAATTCACTTGCATGTCATGGAGTCACCTCCCTATGTCATGTTTCTCTTTGAGAATGAGGGCAAACAACAATATAGTAGAGAGGAAAATTTGGAAACAACCCCTCTTATTCAAATGAGGAAATAAATTCAGGAAACGATCATTAAAAACCCTGCTGAAACTTGATCAGACTGTCCTGTAAGTGGTTACTGAATCAACTCATTTTTCAACCAAATCTTTTCCCCTCCAACCATATAAAAGGATATAATCAATAATAGACTGTTGTTACCAGCACTAATACAGGAAGGAATTTCAGGGTGACTCCTCTTTCCAACCAGAATCTCTAGCAGTTTTTCAGCAAATGATGAATACAGTCCTGTGGTAGGCTGAATCTCACTCAATAAAACAAGCACACAAGACTTTCAAAGTCAGAGTAAATTATTGAATGAGGACTTTCTGGCAAGGGATAGACATTCAGGAAAATTCCTAGCTCAGTATAAATATCTAGATCTATTAAAAATGACTTCTATAATTTGAAGATATAATTCTTAATAATAACTCTAATGACAAAGATACATGGACATTTTTGAAAATAGGTTGAAATTAGATTATTTCTCTTAGTTCCAGCTGCTGCTCTGCCCACCAAAAAAAAAAAAAAAAAAAAGGCCAGTGCTCCTGAAAATAGATCTCTAGCCTCTGGCACAGAGCCAGAAAAAGGGGGCAGTGAGCAGAAGAGGTGCATTTGGACTCTACCATACCCAAAAAAGAAGAAAGAAAAGAGATGGAGGGAGTAGGTCTTAGATGGCTTCTTTGCATCCTTTCTATTATTTCAATCCAATTCAGAGCATGGGTAATTATCTTCCTTCTAGTCTGCTCCTGAGGATTGACAGCAAAAATGATACTGTCTGCATTTCAAACATTAGGTCATATCTGACAATCAATTTGGGGGATGTGGTCCCTTTTAAAGGAATACGACAAATCTTTAATCAAGGTATTATTGCCCTGGTACCAGAAAGAAAGCCATCTTCTTAATCCTTTTATTTGGTCCATTACTGCCCCTTTTCTAAGGACCCCTGATTTGACAGGAGTCAAGTCAGGGTGTACATATACATAATGAAGTGTCACATGACTGTGGCTGTATTTCTGAGATCTAGGACATTTCCCTAACACTGTTGTTTGCTACTCATATTGTGATAACATTTACTCTTTTAGAAATTAAAGGAGACATGGTCAGCATATATTAGAAAAGAATACACACCAGACATGTTTGTGGACCATGTCAATTTGTTATTCAGTTATATTCTGATGTCCATTTGCTCTGGTTTCCTCGATTTCCTGGACTGGTCTTCTTTTGCTGTATCATTGTCCTTGACTTGACTTCTTCTCATGGCTTCATTAATTAATCAACAAGAATTTATTAATTCTATTTTTCTGCCAAATACCCTGCAAGACCGTGGGGATACAAAGATATAAATGAAACCATCTCTAATTTCAAGGAGCTTATATTCATTATCTTATTTCATTATTATTATTATTATTATTTATTATCTTATTTCAAGGAGCTTATCAGAGAAAACAATGTGTAAATACAAATAAGTATATAGAAAACATTCAAAGTAAGCACAAGGTAATTTGGGGGTGGTATGGGAGAAGTGCTGGCATCTCGAGCCTTGCCCTATTTCTGATTCTCTCATTTTGCTCCTTTCTTTGGTACGGTGACTCTTATTCTAAGCTAGATCCTCCCAGTTGTTGACTCTTGGCCACAGCTTTGTTTCCTCTGTTAATTAATTTAGATATATCCCATCTCTGTGCAAGAAATTTGTTATCCAAACTGATAGAACTTATCTATCTAGGAGAAAGATTGGAGAAATCACTTATGATGAGAATTGGCTGTTGTTTCATTAGACAAAGCAAACAAACGAACCTACTGGGCTAGATTATTGCTTGTGTATAAAACAATCTAAAATCTGTTTTTGTATCAGAGAGAGAGAAATGATTATCCTAAAAACTAATATTTCTTGAACTTTGAGTTAGTCTATGTCATATTTGACAAACTGCAATTAGTTTGTATAACATCTCAACTTATTAAGGCCTTCTTGGAAAAGTTAATTCTCAAATGACAAAGTGTATGTTTTTGAAGACATCTGTTCAATCGCAACTGAAAGTTTGTGATGGTTCACTGTAATTATGGCAGATTCATCTCTTGACATATGTGGACCTGACCACTTATTAGCTGTGTGACCTCGGCTAAGTCTTTTAACTTCTCAGATTCTTAATTCGTTTAGCTCTATTTGGGGAAAAAAAATTAGAGAAATTTAGTGTTAGTTAAATTTATTGTTAGTTCTATCATTAACTTTTTCTGGGACTTGTCACTTAAACTTACTGGGTCTGTTTCCATGTGTGGAAAATGAGGGTGTTGAACTTGTTAACCTTCGAAGTCTCTTTAAGTCCTAACAGTCTGGGATTCTACTTTCTCCTCTCTACATTTAACAGAATCTTAGCAGACTGGCTCAGAGCTGAAATGTCAGTCTTACTTATGATGGAAAGCCTACTTGACCATTAGATGTACTCAGTCTTCTTGGAATGGAATAGGGAGACAAGGAATGAAAAGAGAGAAATTATACCAGAAATTATACATAATTAAAATCTTTTCCTGACATTGTGTCTGGTGACTGTGGTTGGAGGAGGATGGAATATAAGTTTCCATGAGTGCTAACATCTGAACAGCAAAACCTGATTCCCAGACATTACCAGCCTGTACAGTTGAGATTAGCAGCTATAAATAAATTCCTTGGGACACAATAGCTCAGTTGTACTTATCACCAAAATATGTTTTGGGTCATATAAATATTGCCCTTAAAAAGATGCACCTGATCAAGACATTTTTATTAGTAGGACATTGATACTAGATCCCATCCTGTTCTCCATTGATCATTAGGGTTATCAAAGACAGAGAGTTTATTTTCCCATAGAACACAGGGTTTCAAAGTACATTCTGTTCTTTCTTGTCATTGTGCAAAAGGTAAATAATGAAGAATATCAGCCCTTGTCCCCATGTGATCTTTGATAAAGAGTGATAATAGGCATTGGTGGAACAGCCACATTAATTATATTAATTGATGTTCTTGTAAAAAGTAGATCAATAGATTTTTCTACAACATTGACTCTCTTTACATTTCCAATAACCACCCAGATTACATACAAGTTTCTTGAAATTAACATGGTATCTGACAAAGTGCTAAAAGTAAATTCACCAGAAAACATTGCCTTCCATGTATTACTGGCAGGATCTAAGAAATTCATTCTGCCCGGGAAGGTGGTGTCCTGTATTTCAACCAATCACAGGATTATGATTTCTGAGGAGCCCAAAAGACAAAATGGTGTCAGGGAAAGACTACTAAAAATGAAGGCAGAAGATTTGGCTTTAAATTTTGGTTCTACTACTTACCAGGAAAGACTTCTCTTCTATTGGTCTCAGTTTATAGTTCTGTAAAATGAGAGAGTTGGAATAGATGATTTCTAATATCTTCTCCAATTCTAAATCTATTAACATATGATACCAGGAAGATCAGTTTGGCTCAAGAGGAATCTAGATTGATTTATTCTTCTTCTTATTGGTCAGATTTCTAGGTGGTACAGGAAATTGAGTGCTGGACCTAAAATTAGGAAATAAAACTTCAGATACTGGCTGGACAAGCCACTTGACCTTGGTCTGACTCAGTTTTCTCATCTGCAAATTGGATATACTAGTAACACCTATTTCCAAGGGTTTTTATTAAGAGTCAAATGAGATATTTGCAAAGCACTTTGTAAACTTTAAAATGCTATGTAAATGCTAAGCTTGAGTTTTTTCTAGGGGCCCAGATCAAGCCCCTGTATCCAAGCAAAGAGAGAAAAGGGCCCCAGAAGATAAACTATAGGAGGAAGAAGAGAAGAGCCCACCCACCTTGACCAGTCTGTCAAACTTATTGAGTGCATAATTATCCCATATAGCATCTCAAATTAGGCCCAAGAGCTCCATAACTTCCAGCCCTTTTGGAATTGGGACATACTGTTGCTTTATTCAGTAACACCATCTGCCCCATCACCTAAAAGTGCTGGAGGGAGTCTGTTTGTTCAACTGAAATGAATTTAAATGAGTTTTGTTTTGTTTCAAGACATTTGAGAAGATTCCACCATGTCCTTAATCTAACTGAGACGACTCTGCCCACCCTTCCCAATTCACCAGAACTGGAATTGACTCTATTCTCATCTCTATGACACAGTGAGATCCAAGTGTGGATGAGGGAGTCTGAAGTGTCCCTCATGAAATCAAGAGGAGCCTTCTCATGCATGAGTCTGCTCTGTGAGCAGATCTATTTGCTGCCTTCCTTCCAGAAAATGCTGACCAATCTCTTGTCTTTTCAAAAAGCTGTTTTCCTTACTTCAGCATCTGCCAGTTGCTTGCATCTGTAAGATTTACTGAATGTTCCATTCGTTTAAATAATTAAACACACAATCCTTCATATCCTAGAGGAGGAAGTATTTGCATTCCACCCCCCACCCCCCCATAGCTCCTAGACTTACAACTTGTATATCTCCTTGATTAAAAACTGTTGCTTGACACCATTTCGACAAAATGTAGATTTCTGGTGACTTGGATTTCTCTTTTGATTTCTATATTGTATAACTCCTAAAGCACTGTGCAATCAATTCCCATGTTACTCACAGGGTAGATTAGGCAATCGTGATGTAAAATCAGCTGAAGAATAATGGAAAGAAATTCTTAACAATGAAGGCTGGAGAACACTGAAATGAGCAACCAAGAAAGGACATGAAGCACCCTATAAAAACCAGGGTAGATTAATTTCATTTGTTCAATAAATATTTGTCTAGGATGGGGTTTAAGTATGGTCCTGCCTGGAGGAGAAGGAATTTGAGCACTCAATAACATCCAGAACAGAGTCACAGAATGTAAGCTCCTTTAAGGCAGGGCATCTTTTCTTTGTATCCTCAGGAGTTGCTACAGTCCTTGGAACATAGCAAGCACTTAATAAATGTTTGTTGATTGATTGTTCAAAAGGACTTCAGAGACTATTGAATACCACCCATCCCTGAACAAAAATTATATAATATTCGCAACATGTGGTTATCCAGTCTTTTCTTGAAGATCTTCAAAGTGCTAGAACTCAACATTTCTTGGGGGCCACCATTCCATTTTGGGTAGAAATTTTATTAGGAATATTGTTAGAAATTTTCTTCTTACATCAAACTTAAAACTTTTCTTTGCAACTTCTACCCATTTTTTCTACTTTGGGCACTTACATTTCTAAACCTTCTCTTCTCTAGATTAAACATTCCTTCAGCTAAGCTTCATATGGCATGTTCTTTAGGCCTTATACCATTCTGATTGCTTTCCTAAAAATTAAAATAAAAGTGTAGATCTGACTATATCAGCCTTTTATTAAATAAATGCCAGTGGCTTTTTATTAGGTTATAGAAATAAATTTATTAAATTAAATATAAAGTCCCCTGACATTTTGCCATTTTCCAGAAGTTTCAATAGTGTCTAACTTTTTGTGACCCCATTTAGGGTTTTCTTGGCAAAGATACTAAATGCTTTGCCATGTCCTTCTTCAGCTCATTTTACATATACAAGGTTAAGTGACTTGCCCAGGGTCACATGCTAGTAAGTGTCTAAGGCTGGATTTGAACTCAGAAAAAGGAGTCTTCTTGATTCAAGATCCTATGCTCTGTGCACTATGTTACCACCTATCTTTCCCTTCTGGAAATTAAAGCTTTTCATAATTTGGATTCTTCCTGTCTTCCCAGTCTTCTGATACTTTATTTTCCTCTCTAGACTAGACAACCCATTTCCACTTTGGTCACAGGATTGACAGATCTTTAGATCATAGATCTAGATATAAAAGGGAATTTAGAAGTCATCTAATTCAACCACAGATGAGATTAAGTGACTTTCCTAAAACCACACAGATAATACAGTCCTCTGGTTCCAAATCCAGTATTCTTTGTCTTATACTACATCGACTCTCAAAATAAGGAGAAATTTATTTTTAAATGAACTGGCTCAAGGTGCTAGCGAAACAATCAGGGGAAAATATCTGGTAGGCAGTTGTTTGTGTGGAGCTTGATGGAGGGAGTAGGATGGGAGACACCGATTTGCCTAAATGTGATCATTAAAGACTTGGGAAAAAAATTAAGTTCATTAAGGAAGATGGTGCAGAGAAAAGGGAAAGATGGGAGCTAAGGAAGGAGAAGGACAAAGAAGGGCTAACAAAGGAGATCAAAGAGGAGTGGTCCAAGAAGTATGGGGAGAACCAGGAGTTGGTTCCATGAAAAGTAAAGAAATAGAAGATAACAAAGATATATGAGTCTACAAGGTCAAGGTCAAGGAAAGAAAATGGGAAAAGGGAATTCAGCTTCTATTAGCAAGTCACAGGTGATCTTCAGAGGAGCCATTTTCTTAGAATGAATGCAACAGAAGGCAAATCATATAAGGTATCACCAGTGGAACATCAAAAGTCAGACAATTACAATATGAGATATTGGCTTGCTCTTTCTAAAGTACTTTGCTAATTAAAAAAAGAAAAGCTCTCAGCACTTCCTATTTGACAAGTCTTCAAAATCATCATTAGTAATTCTTTAATAATATTTTACAAAGACAATTCAGATATAGATGTGGTTGTCAAGGCGAGGAAGTAAAAAAAAGTGACTCAGGACTAATAGGAAAAGGAAAAAGAGGGGTGGAGCCAAGATGGTGGAGAGAAGACATGACTCTGTAACCTCCTCTGACCTGTTCTCAAACCAACAACAGAGTAAGCCTCTGAACTAGTTTTGAAGTCAAAGAATCCACAAATATTTGGAGTATAACATTTCTAGAAGAAGATACTTTGGAAAAACTTCAGAACAGGTCTGTTTCAATTGAGCAGGGGGACAGTCTGCTGAACCTAGACTACAGTATAGGAAGACCAGGGCAAGAAGCTAGAGTGAAGAGTAAGAGTGTTGTAGCTTCTACACACCTGGGAATCATCTGTGAGCCTCTTAGGCCACTCTGTCCTGGTTGCAAGCAGGTGGTTTGGAAGATTTGTCTTTTGTAAAAGACAAATTGTAAACCACTGAGCCCCAGAACAAAGCAGGACCTAGCTATGGTTGCCCAGCACTGGAAAGCAATCAGCAGAACTCCCCCAGGGCAAATTAAGACCATTGTCACTCCTTTGCATTGAACAGATCTCAAGAAAAAAAAATGAATAAATTATGACCAAAGAAGAACTAGAGATATTACTGATCACAAAATAGAAAATTTTGATTATATCAAACTGAAAAAATTTTGTACAAACAAAACTAATTCAGACAAAATTAGAAGGGAAACAATAAACTGGGAAAATATTTTTACAGTCAAAGGTTCTGATAAAGGACTCATTTCCAAAATATATAGAGAATTGACTCTATAAGAAATCAAGCCATTCTCCAATTGATAAATGGTCAAAGGATATGAACAGACAATTCTCAGACGAAGGAATTGAAACTATTTCTAGCCATATGAAAAGATGCTCCAAGTCATTATTAATCAGAGAAATACAAATTAAGACAACTCTGAGATACCACTACACACCTGTCAGACTGGCTAGAATGACAGGGAAAGATAATACAGAATGTTGGAGGGGATGTGGGAAAACAGGGACATTAATATATTGTTGATGGAATTGTGAATACATCCAACCATTCTGGAGAGCAATTTGGAACTATGCTCAAAAAGTTATCAAACTGTGCATATCCTTTGATCCAGCAGTGTTACTACTGGGCTTATATCCCAAAGAGATCATAAAGAAGGGAAAGGGACCTGTATGTGCAAGAATGTTTGTGGCTGCCCTCTTTGTAGTGGCCAGAAACTGGAAACTGAGTAGATGCCCATCAATTGGAGAATGGCTGAATAAATTGTGGTATATGAATATTATGGAAGATTATTGTTCGGTAAGAAATGACCAACAGGATGATTTTAGAAAGGCCTGGAGAGACTTACACGAATTGATGCTGAGTGAAACGAGCAGCGCCAGGAGATCATGATATACTTCAACAACAATACTATATGATGATCAATTCTGATGAACCTGGCCATCTTCAGCAATGAGATGAACCAAATCAGTTCCAATGGAGCAGTAATAAACTGAACCAGCTACGCCCAGCAAAAGAACTCTGGGAGATGTCTAAGAACCATTACATTGAATTCCCAATCCCTATATTTTTATCTGCCTGCATTTTGGATTTCCTTCACAGACTAATTGTACAATATTTCAGAGTCCGATTCTTTTTGTACAGCAAAATAATGGTTTGGTCATGTATATTTATTGTGTATCTAATTTATACTTTAAGATATTTAATATCTACTAGTCGTCCTGACATCTAAGGGAGGCAGTGGGGGGAAGAAGGAGAAAAATTGGAACAAAAGGTTTGGCAATTGTCGATGTTGTAAAATTACCCATACATATAACTTATAAATAAAAAGCTATGAAATAAAAAAAAAGAAAAAAATGAATAAAAAACCCAAAAGAACTCTCACCATAGGCAGTTTTTATGGAGAGAGAGGACAGAGCTCAAATCCTGAGGTTCCTAAAGGCAAAGCAACTTCAGAAGAAGCCCCAATGAGAGACATGAGGTGATCCCCATTTCACAAGGCTTTCTTGGAAGATTTCATAAAGGATCTTAAAAGAGAGTTAGGAAAAAAAATGGGGAAATGAAATGAGATCATTGCAAGAAGGAATGGAAAAAATGGAAAAAGAATGCAATGAATAAAAAAATTTAATTGGCCGATTGCAAAGGGAGCTAAAAAAGGTAATTGAAGAAAATAATGCATAAAAATTAGAATTGAATAAATGGAAGTGAATGACTCAATAAGACTTAAAGAATCAGTCAAATGAAAACAAAAATAATGAAAAAATAGAAGAAAACTGACCTGGAAAATAGATCTAGGAGAAACAATCTAAGGATTATTGGGCTTCCTGGAAGCCATGAAGAAAAAAAAAGAACCTAACATTACAGGAAATCATAAAAAAAAAAAAAAAACTGCCTGATATTTTAGAATCAGAAGGTAAATAGCCATTGAAAGAATCCACTGATCATCTTCTGAAGGAGACCCCAAAATTAAATCCCCAAGGAATATCAAGGCTGAATTTCAAAACTATCTTACCAAGGAAAAGATATTGTAAGCAACCAGAAAGAAACAATTTAAATACTGAGGAGCCACAATTAGGATAACCCAGGACCTAGCAGCTTCCATCTCAAAGGATCAAAGGGCCTGGAACCTGATATTCTGAAAGGCAAAGGAACTGGGATTACAGCCAAGAATAAGCTATCTACTAAAATGAGCATTATCTTTCAGGGAAGAAGATGGACATTCAATGATATAGGGGAATTTCACCTATTTCTAATGAAAAGACCAGAACTGAACAAAAAATTTGGTCTCTAAACACAAAACTCAAGAGAAGCATAAAAAGGTAAAAAGGAAAGAACTCTTGAGAATTATATTTCTGTTATGGGTATACTTAGAGAATGCGAATATAATTTGATTTTTTATGATAATATGAAAAAGATGGAAATATAAATAATATGAAAAGAGATGGAAAGGGGATCATACTGGAAGAAGAGGAAAAAGGAGGTAAAATAAGGGAAATTACATCTCAGAAAGAGGCAAAGAAAACCTATTATAATTGAGGAAAAGAAGGGACAGGAATGAGCATTGTGTGAATTTTATTCTCATCAGATTTGGCTTTAAGAGAGAATATCAGATATATTTGGTATCACAAAGAAACTTGTCTCACCTTATAGGGAAATAGGAGGGAAAAGGAAAAAAGAAAGGGAAAGACTAATAGAAGGGAAAACAGAAGAATTAGGGGAAAGGTATAAAAAGGGGGGGGGACTTTAAAGGGGGAGGACTGTTTGAGGGAGGTGGTCATCAAAAGCAAAATAGTGGGGAGGAAGGAAGGGGAATAGGAAAGAGAAAAGCATAATATAAGGTAAATAAGATGACAGGAAATATAGAATTAGTTATTTTAACTGTGAATGTGAATGGGATGAACTCACCCATAAAATGGAAGCAGATGGCAGACTAGATTAAAAACCAGAATCCTACAATATATTGTTTACAAGAAACACATTTGAAACACAGTGATACATACAGAGTGAAGGTAAAGGGCTGGAGAAGAATATTATTATGCTTTAGGTGAAGGGGAAAAAAAAGCAGGAATAGCAATACTGATCTCAGATCAAGTAAAAACAAAGATAAAGCTAATTAAAAGAGATAAGGAAGGAAACTATATCTTACTAAAGGATACCATAGATACTAAACATATATGCACCAAGTGGTATAGCACAGAAATTCCAAGTTAAGAGAGATGCAAAAGAAATAGACAGCAAAACCATACTAGTGGGGGATCTCAACTTTACTCTCTCAGACTTGGATAAATTGAACCATAAAATAAATAAGAAAGAAGTTAAGGAGGTAAACAAAATGTTAGAAAAGGAAAAGGAAGAAGAGAGGCAGGATGAGAGCTTAAGGAGGTGAGCAGGATTAATGGATGACACTGGATTTCTTTTTAAAGAGGAGGATATTTGAACATTTTTACAGATAAAGAGGAAAGGCCAATAGGGATCAGGCTTAGAGATACAAGAAAGAGAAGGAATGACTGAGGGAGCAAGGTCCAAGAGGAGAGGAAAGGGAAGTATTTCAAGAACTCAGATGAAGGGATTTGCTTTGTACAGTAGGAAAGAAATTAACTTCTTCAGAGAGAGGAGGAAAGGGACAGATGCTGAAGACCCAGAGTAAGGAAGAGAGGAATTGAAGTCTCTGGTCAGATGGTCTTAGTTTATGTAAAACAGAAAGAGCTCATCTACTCTGAATATCAGGTTTGGGGGAGAAGTTGGGGTTTAAAAAGAAAAGAGAAGGTTTAGAATGGAGATTGGAATGAGACAGGGAGGTAATAGTAAGAGATTTTTTAAAAATGATAAATATATATAATCTATCAATTAATAAGCATTTACCAAATGCCTATCATGATAACTCATACTATATAAGAATTTAAGTTTACAAAGTACTAGGTTAGCAAATAGTACATTATTAACTTCCTAGAATAATAACTCACAATAACTCACATTGTATAGGAATTAAAATTTACAAAGTACTGTAATAGCTGGCAAGTAATGCATCATTGTTCCTATTTTGCAAATAAATTCAGAATAGTCATAGAATCATAGATATGGAATTAGAAGAGACCGAAGAGAACATCTAGTCCAATTCCCTCCTTTTACTGCTGAGGAAACTGAGGCCCAGAGAAATGAAGAGATTTATAAAAGGTCAAATAAGGGGAAGAGCTAGACTTGAATCCGGGTCCTCTGACTCCAAAGCTTTGCCCAAGATCACCTAACTAGTAAATATCGAAGCTGGAGTTGGACCCCAAACCTCCTAACTCTCCCAGACAGTCTTCTCCAAGTGATGAAAAAATTGACGATGGTCAGCTCTTCTGGAATGATTGGAATCATCTAAGGCTAGTCTAGAAAAGTAAAACTTGGGATTGGAGATTTAGATGTGAGACCATCCAATGCAATCACTTCACTCCACCAAGAAAGAAACCAAAGCTCAGCCAGAAGTGCCTGTCCAAAGCCACACATGTAGCAAACAGTAAAGTGATTCATCTGACTCAACTCTTCAAATCAATTACCTTCTGGACCAAGAAAAGAGATATTTCAAAGAAGCTGATTAGGGTTTGGGTAGTGCCCTGACCTTGTGATATCAGGAAGTTGTTTGCAAAAAAAAAAAAACCCAAACAAAAACAAAAACCAAAACAAAAACCAGCAAGGAAGTTCACTTCTCCAAAACAGAGAACATTTCTTTTGGATAACATTAGGAATCTGTGAAAGGAAATGATATGTTGTGACAGCAAAGCAAGTTCCCCACCCTTTTTGGCTACCATTTAAATAATTAGGGTTCATTTCTTTGTCTTTGACTTGTCTTTTCTTTTCCTCTTCTCCTCTTCCCTTTTAAGTCATGAAACCAGGATTTGGAATTAATTCTTAAATCTTATTGTGTCATAGCTTCCTTTGGCAATGTGATTAAGTTTATAGCTTAATGCTGCTCTAGCTGTTTTTAAATGCAAAAAATAAAATATATAAAATTACAAAGGAAATCTATTATATTGAAAAAGTTATCCTTTTAAAAAAAAATTCCAGCCCCAAATCCTTCACTTTACAGAGAAAGAAATTGAGACCTTAAGAGAGTCAAAGGAAATTGCATAAGATCATGCATTTTGTGGCAGAGCTGGGACTAAAATCGGTTTCTAACCTATGAATCTTCTCATTCATTTTGCTCTTTGAAGCAGATAATTATTTCGCCACAAACCTTTCCCTCCCCCCTCTTCTTCTCTGCCAAATCAGCAAAGGAAGAATGCCTTGATGGTGTGATATCCCCCTGACATTGCTTCAACAGGAAAGAGGAAATGCTGAAGCCCCCCACTCCATACCAGGTGCCTATCTGCTTCCTTCCCCTAGTCCTAACAAATCTCAGGCACAAGGTGCAGAACCAGGGCCAGAGGGGTACCTAAACTTGACAATCAGAAGGAATAGACAATGGGAGAAAACTACCTCATTTCACCTTCCCATATTTCCCTTGGATCCCTTCTACCTCTCCCCCAGTAATATCTTCCCAAGCAAGCCTCCCTCAAGGCCTCCTGGGTGTAAAGAAATAAGGATCAGGCAGAACACCAGGACTTGCCCCAAATCACCATGCACATCTATCTATCCACTACATGCCCACTGTGCCTCCACATATATGAGCCCAAGAAGAAATACAGGAGTCTGTCCTGAACTTTTTTTTTTAGGGATTGGGGTTTTTCTGGAAATAGATGTCAGCATAACTAAAGCTGAGGGCCCCAGAACAGGTTTTTCCAATTTGACTTTTTGCCTGGTCTGACTCTCCTCTTCAGAGGAGAAGTTTATTTTTAAATTGTAATAATAATTCATGCTGATACTGCTCTATACAATTACAAAGCACTTTTTGCATTAGCCACCCTGTAACTAGCATCTATGTTATCCCCATAGTATAGATGAGAAAACCAAGGCATAGAGAATTTAAATGGCTTGCTAATGGTCACACAGCTAATAAGTATTGGAACTGTCTAATCCAAGTTTCCTGATTGAACTCTAGCCTTTTACTCTTTGTACCATGTTACCTCTATGTTGTTGGCAAATGAGCTACTTTTTAAAGCTTAAGTTGACAAAAGTAGGAAGAAAAATCTGCTTTTCAGCCAAGATCTACCCTCCAGGCTGGGGCCAAAAGACTTTTGAAACATATCAAGTTACCCAGGGACAATAAGTTAAGCAATGAAACTACAAAGTTTTTTGAAGTGAAATTTTGAAATTTGAAATGAAATCCTAAGCTCTGAGAACTGGAAGACATCAGAAATCAGCCAGCTGGCCAACTCTTCCATTTTTTAGAGGAGAGAACCTAGAAAGGTTAAATTCATGGGCTATTAAGAATTTAGATTTAGAGCCTAGAGCCTACAGGGACTTGAGATGTCATCTAGGCCAACCCACTCTTGTTAGAGATGAGGAAAACTGAACCCAAGAGAGGTTAAGTGAATTGCCAAAAGATACACAAAAATGGTAAGAGAGCTTGGATTCTGGCTTAAATCATCTCATTCCAAACTCAGGGCTCAAAAGCTCACTGACCCTAAACAAAGAAAATCAGTTTTTACCAATCAATAAACCCCTACTGGGTGCCATGGGCATGACATCAGTGCCTGCCCTCCAGAAGTTTGTATTTTGTTGCCAATAAGTAAATGCAGGCTATAGACTAAATAAACATGAAGAAGAATTGGGTGGAGTGCTTTCCCAAATCCAAAGATTTCATTTTTCCCAGAAGGAATTCATGTGCCAGAAAGAAAGCTCAGTTTGCTATGATGTCATTACCTAATGAAGAAAAATGTGAAATATCCATCTAAAAGGATGTTCAGAAAAGGCAGGGCTCGGGACATGACACATCCAACAAATCCATGTCACCCACTTCTTGCAGATACAGTTCCAAAGTAAACTTGACTATTGACCTATTCTTTCCAACCAGTACTTTTACTTCAAATAACTGAATAAGAGTAGTCCAGCAACATGTCACCATCTGTCCCAAACAGATTCTGCTTTTTTTAGTTGGGAAATAATCTTTTTCTCACTAAAAATTCATTTTGCAAGCAGCTCCATGCTTTGTCTTCTATCTTGTACTTCCTGTGAAGAAGCCAATTGTATTATCTTAAGAGGTCCCTGAATCTTGGAGTCTTTAAGCCTAATTACCTAATTCCTACTTGCTTCACAGTTTCTTCCTGGTCCCATTCTGTATTTACCCTTGGTCCAAACTGAGATACTTGGCTGATTCTCTTCAGCCCTTCACCCCCAAGAAGCTGCTCTCTTCTGTACCCAAGTTCCTACTCAAATAACTCCCTTCTCCTGGAATTTGCCTTTTATTCATGTCTGCAAGAACCTCTTTATCACTCCCTATTGGCTTCTAAGTAAAATTCATACTTCTTTTGACATCTAATCTTCCTAGTCTTATCTCTTACTACTCTCTGTGGCACATACATTCTATGCTGCAATCACTGTGAGCCTAAACACCCCACAGTTTCCCACATCTGTACATTTAATCTAATTATTAGAAACTTAACAAGCTGAATTCTGTCTTTTTATAATAGCCACCCTTGTTTCTAGTTTCGTACTGCTGAGTCTTAGCAAAAAAAAAAAAAAAACACACATTTATTAAGTGCCTACTATATACTAGTACTTTGCCAAGCATTTTACCAATATTATCTAATTTGATAATAATTAAAATAATGTAATTTGATCCTTCTAACAATCCTCTGAGATAGGAGTTGTTATGGTTTCCTTTTTACAGTTGAAGAAACTGAAGTAGAGATAAATTAAATGATGAGCAGTCACACAGCTAGTTAATGTTTGAGGTTAAATTTGATTTCAGATCTTCTGACTCCAAAGACAGGATTTTACTAGTTCTACTAGGTAGGAGCTGTTATGATTTCCTTTTTGCAGTTGAAAAAATCGTGCAGAGATAAATGATGTGTAGTCACATCTGTAGTTAGTGTCTGAGACTGGATTTGAACTCAGATCTTCTATTCTTTGGGCTAAACCTCCTTAGTCCCTTTCCTAGTTTTCATATGGCATACTCTTCAGTCCCCTTATCCTGATTGCCTTTAGTTTAAATGGACTCCAATATGTCAGTGTTGTTCCTAAAAGGTGACTCCTAGAATGGACAACAACGCTCCAGACCTTTTCCTTACTTCTCTTGATACACCCTAAGTTTTCATGGGCTTTGTTGAAAACCATATCACACTGTTGATTTGTATTGAGTACACAGTCCACTAAAACAACACATCTGCACAAAAATCTTCCTAAATATTTCCCCAGAAATGAGTCTAGTCATTGCCGCCTTCAACCTGAACCTTGTGAACCCAAGTGTAAACCTTCCACCCAACACTCCCTAAACTTTCCCGCTTTTGCTACCCTTCTTATTCTATTAGAAACAATGATGGGGAAGTTGAAAAACAAGAGATATTGTAAAAATAAAAAAATCTAGTCTCTAGTTTCGCTATTTTATTTTGTTTTGGATAATTATGGTTTATCTGAGTTGTGCTCTCCTATAGAAAGTTAGAGAATATGAGAGGTGGGTTCCAGTGTGGTTCATAGCACTCAACAGTTTTATGGGAGCAGATTTAACCTCCCACCCCCAGGAGAGTGAGCACTTCCCCTCTGGGCCTGTGTCCCAGTCAGTCTTGTTCTCCTGTTTTCTTAGCCCCTTATCCCTTTGCCCAAAGACACTGGCTTTCCCTGCCAAAAATCTGGGGATAAAAGGTAGCTTCATTCAAACACATTTCAAAATGAAGCAATCTTAATGAAAGACTAACTCCGACAAACCTACTCCATCCTTGTCACTGGAAATGCAAAAACCCAGAATGAAGTGGGCTCCTCAGGAATGTGAGGCAGAAACACAGGCTCTCACTTCAGAATTAGATCTATGCCAGTGGCGGTGAAAGGTCCTGGCGAAGTAAACCAATGTGTTCATTAGTGGGCTCAGAGACAAGCCTTTCCAACAAAGGCAGTAACTGAGAGCGAGTTGAATCCTACAAGCAGGTGGCCCTAAACTCTCCCCCAGAAGGAGTAGGTTGGCATTGAATGAAAAGAGTTCACATCCCAGCTAGGATTTGATGATTTGCAAAGCATTTCTCTTTAAATGAAGTTGGTGGTGTGTCAGTATATCCATTTTATAGATGAGGAAACTGAGGATCTGAGAAGTGGTTGGTCCAGGGTCACACCCAAATAGTAAGTGTGGGAGCCAGGGTGTTTTGACTCCAAATTTGACATTCTTTCCTTGCTACTATGAGAATGTTGGACCAAGCCTAGACTGCTTCCAGTTCTTTCAGAGGATTAATTGTACCATTATCGATCAGTCAATAAGCATATCTACTGCATGCCGGGCAAGGAAGGTACAAAGATAGAAATGAAACAAGCCCTGCCTTTAGGAAACTTGCTTTTTTAGAGAGAGACACAATATGTATAACATGTATACAGATAAAGATTTGCAAAATAAATGTGTCCAAAATATATTATACAAAGTAACTTAAGGGGAGACACTAGCATCTGGAGCAAGTAGGAAACACCCTTAGGTGGAAATTTGAAGGAAACTAGAGATTCTAAGGGCTAAGATGAAGAAGCCATGCCTTGTAGGCATGGGAGCTGTTTCCCAAGATGGTGGGGCATACAAATGGGATAGCCATGACAACCAATGGAGTGTTAGGAGATTTTCTGTCCGTAATTCATGAGTGATAGAAGCTTTCTCTCCTCTCCCACTTTAGTATTTCACTGTTAGCGCCTATTATTTTTTATGATTTAATATTTTATTTCCTTCTGATTACATGCAAAAACAATCTTTAACATTCATTAGCTCCTATGATTTCAATGATCATCTCTAAGCTGATGGTTCTCAAATCTGATTATTCAATTCTAACTGCCAGACGCACATCTCCAATTGCCTATTTAATATCTCAAATTGGATTCCCTCTGTTGTTTTTCAGTCCAACACTTTATGACCCTATTTGGAATTTTTTGGGTAAAGATACTGAAGTGCTTTGCCATTTCCTTCTCCAGCTCATTTACAGATGGGGAAACAGAGGCAAACAGGGATAAGTGACTTGCCCAGGGTTACATAGCTACAAAAGTGTCTGAGGCTGAATTTGACCTCAGATTTTCCTGACTTCAGTCTTATACTTTCTCTATCATATCAGTTAACTGTCCAGGATGTTCTGTAGCTATCTTAAATTCAATAAAGTATCATTTTCTTTCTGAATTCATTTTCTTTCTCCTCAAATTTTCCCTGCTTTCATATATCCCAATTATTGTAGAAAGAACCACTGTTCTCCCAGTCACCCAGGCTTGATATTCAAGACTTGTCCTTGACTTTACCTCCTTGATGTCTCTGGTATAATGTCCTCTTCCTTCCAATACCACCACCATCTTTATTACCTCAGGCTTGAATTGTTGCAATAACCTGCTTGTTGGTCTCCCTGCCTGAAGTGTCTCCCCACTCCAGTCCATCTTTCACTCAACAAACAAGTTAATATTCCTAAATCTGACTGTATCAGTCTCTGATTCACCTCTAGCATCAAATACAGTGACGTTGGACTCTTTGCTGTTCCTCATTCAAGACACTCCATCTCCAGATTCTGTACATTTTCACTGGCTGTCCCCCATGTTTGTAACCTCCTCACTTCTGCCTTCTGGCTTTCTTCACGTCCCAGATAAAGTCCTATGTCCTCTGAGAAGTCTTTCCTGATCCCACTCAATGCTAGGCCTCTTCTTTGTTAATTATCTTGAGTTTAGCCGGTACATATTTTGCTTGTATTTAGTTGTTTATGCATCATCTTCCCTGTTGGACTGTGAGTTTTTTATCTTTTGATTTTTTTTATATTTTCAATGTTTAGAACAGATCCTAGCATACAATAGGGACCTAATAAGTGTTTGTTGTTAACTCCGTCCCAGGATTACATATACTTCAGTCTCAAAATCTTTTCTTTCCAATGCTTCCTTATTTAAGGAGACCAAAGGGGAAATTAATAAAATAAAGGACAGGATAAGCTGATAATCTGGATATTATAGATTGCTTTTGTTTTGAAAATTCTAAGAAAAGAACACTGATAAAAGTATATAAAAAAGAAAGAAATCATATAGAATTCAAGGAAAGCTTTCTTGAAAGTCGTTCAATCATTTCAGTCATGTCCAACTCTTCCAAGATCCCATTTGGAGTTTGGCAAAAATTCTGGAATGGTATGACATATCCTTCTCCAGCTCATTTTATGGATAAGAAAACTGAGGCAAATAGGGTTAAATGACTTGCCCACAGTCACACAATTAATCAATGTCCGTGTCTGGATTTGAACTTGGACCTCCTTGACTTCACACAGGGCATTCATTACATTGTGCCATCTTGCTATCTCTTGAAAGTAGGGACTGGCAAAATGCTTTCAGACATGTTTCTACAGATACTTCACTTATTTTTTATAAAGCTGTTTATTTTCAATAAAATAGATAATTTTCAACCTTCAGCCTTTCAAAAGGATATATTCCATTTTTTCCTCCTTTCCTTCCCCATACTCTCTCCCCTAGATGACAAGTAATCCAATATATGTTTAAAACATGTGCGATTTTTCTATATATATTTCCACAATTATCATTCTGCACAAGAAAAAATAAGATCAAAAAGGAAAAAAAGAGAAAGCAAATAAAATGTAAGCAAATAGCAACATTACCAAAAATTGAAAATTCTTTGTGATGATCCACATTCAGTTCCCACAATTCTGTCTCTGGATTCAAATGGCTCTCTTCGTCACAAGATCATTGGAACTGGTTGGAATCACCTCTTGTTGAAAAGAGACATGTCTATCAGAATTGATCATCATAAAATGTTATTGCTGAAACACTTCAATTATTTAAAATGCATGCTTGTTAAACACTTACTGTGTACATAGTCTTTCCCCTTCCCTGTCTTCTTCTGATGCCCCATTGTGCCATGAACATGACTGTGGCTTCTCAAATGCAAAGCTAGTGGAGTCTAAACTGTGGGGGGTCTCATCCAGCTGGAAAAACTTTGGGTCTGTCTGGTAATAGATTGTGTGGTTGTTGTTTGAGGTTCAGCCTAGCTAAATTTAAAGAGGATTATCACCTGGCCCCAAGGGTAAAATAGATTTTAGCTAAAAGTACCTCTTGAAGATCATTTGTTAAGATGTGGAGAGATTGTTGCCTTCATTAATACAGAAAATACACATTGCTTAAATTATAGATTCTCTATTATTGTTTCTATGAGAAATAACCAGCAGGATGATTTCAGAGAGATCTGGAGGGATTTACATGAACTGATGCTAAGTGAAACGAGCAGAACCGGGAGATCATTGTACACGACAACAAGATTATACAATGATCAATTCTGATGAACATGGCTTTTTTCAGTAGTGAGATGGTTGAGGCCATTTCCAATGATCTTGTGATGAGGAGAGCCATATGCACCCAGAGAATGAACTGTAGGAACAGAGTGTGGATCACAACACAGCATTTTCACTCTTTTTGTAACTGCGTGCATTTTATTTTCTTTCTCATTTTTTTCTTTTTGATCTGATTTTTCTTGTGCAGTAAGATAATTATATAAATATGTATACATATATTGTATTTAACATATTTTTAACATGTTTAATATATATTGGATTATTTGCCATCTAGGGAAAGGGGTGGAAATTTGGAATACAGGTTTTACAAGGGTCACTGTTGAAAAATTACGCATGCACATGTTTTGAAAATAAAAAGCTTTAATAAAAAGAAGAAAAACTAATATTGTTTCAAGAAACTACCCAAAAAATTACATTCTCAATTGTCGAATTGTTGTGAGATTGTTGTAATAGGTCCTGGAGGAGATGAAAAATTCAAAAATTACGTAGTACCTACCTCTCCTTGAAGAGGTTGTCATCCTCTTTTTTCTCCACTCCTTGAAATCATCATTAGACCTCCTGAGCTATCTGTGGTGGAGTACACTGACAACAATGCATTGAGAGGCCTTGTGTTCAAATCCCAACTCAGCTACTTTCAGCTATTTTCTTACTATATGATCTTGATCTTCATTTACTTCCTGTTTCTGGCCCTCCATTTCAGCCTCTGGGAAACAAAGAGATTGAACCAAAGTCTCTTCTCACTGGAACCTTCTGTAATTCTAGGAGCACCTGCTAAATAGTGAAACTCAATGCCTCTGATTCTCCCAAAGACTCTGCAGGGAATAGAAAATGAGCTTTCTATCTTTCTCTTCAGCTTATTAAATCAGTCACCACGGCATTGTGTATGATTCCCATCTTGCTGAAAGCCTCTTCTAATATAATTAATAAGTGTCCCTAAAGTGGGCTTTGTTTTTAGAGCACTTACTATTTGGTCATGTGAGTTAATTAAGCAGTTGGTAAGGATGGAGAATTTCCCCCTTTGATCCCCATTTTAAATAGAAGGTTGGAACCTCTCATTTCTTGTTATGAATTTTGTCTTAAAAAACACTGAAATTCGCTTGTACCCTGTGACCCTATAGGGATCATGGCCTCAAGACCCCGTGAAGACTTGTGAGTAATTTCACTTTCAATTTGAAAGATTACATTTCCTTTTTTGTCCAGATTCTGTTCCCTTATTGTCTAACCTCAAAGTTCTGGAGGTCAGATAGTACAGAACTCTCACTTGAGTTTAGATCCCTCTTTGATATTGCACAAGATTCCTGTCTCCTGCCTTTCTAGAGGTTTCTTAATCCTCATATGAGCATACAGTGAGCATAGAGAACCAATAATCTGAGTGTACCTAAAGAGAAACTTCTACCTTCTTAAAACAGTGAAATTTGAAAACCAACCAGTTCCAATGATCTTGTGATGAAGAGAGCCATCTGCACCCAGAGAGAGGACTGTGGGAACTGAGTGTGGATCACAACACCACATTTTCACTCTTTTTGTTGTTGTTTGCTTGCATTTTTTCTTTCTCATTTTTCCTATTTGATCTGATTTTTCATTGTGCAGCATGATAATTGTGGAAATGTGTATAGAAGAATTGCACATGTTTAACATATGTTGAATTATTTGCTATGTAGGAGAGGGAATGAAGGAAGGCAGGAAGAAAAAAATTAGAATGCAGAGTTTTGCAAGGGTGAATGTTGAAAATTATCTATGCATGTGTTTTGAAAACAAAAAGCTTTAATAATAAAAAAAAATCAGTGAAAAGAAATTTGAGCCACAAGTTCTAGTCAGTTCTGATTTCATCTCTGTAGCTTTGCTTTCTTCCATGGCTATTCACCCTGAAGGAAAAATCCCTTTTGAAACAAAGAGGAAAAGAAATATCCATTCAACTGAAATGAACAAACAGCCTTCTAAGAAGCTGATAATTGTGCCATTGATTTTTTCTGGTGTGGAGTGTTTGAACAAAATTCAAAGAGCAGAGCCTTTAAAACTATTAGTGAATTTTTTCTTATCTTGCAAAAGATCAAAAATCTAAGTTGTGATTTAAAGGGGTGAGAATTGAAATGACCTCCCAAGTAGGTAAGATATATCTGATTTTTTAGGTACCATTGACACTTGAGAGGAAAGAATTTGTGCCTGGAGGGGTATTCTTTGTTCCATGGAAACAGATCTAATGAAATGAGAGATGGCAGAGAACTATTTGGAAATCTGAGAGTCTGACTGATGGCAAAAAGAGTTTGAGTTTGGGTTAAAGGAGAAAAAAAACAGAAGAATATTGCCAGAGATGTATAAATACAGACCACCTGGCCAGATGGATGATTCTTACATAATATAGTTCACAAAATAGGCACAGGGGAGCATAGAGCAGTGATGGCAAGTTCCAACATTTCTAACTCTACTAGAAGCATCATTTGTTCAAAGCACATCTGATATTTTCCTTGCCCACAATTTTATCTTTCAGTAGGTAGTGGAAGCCCGCTGATTGCCATAGAGAAAAGAACCCTCTGTGACCCTGGGCAAGTCACTTGACTCCAATTGCCTCAGCAACAACAACAACAAAAAAAAAAAAACCAAAAAAAAGGAGGAGGAGGAGGAAAAAAGAGAAAAAAGAGGAAGAGAAGGATGAAGGGGAGAAGGAGGAGGGGGAGGAGAGGAAGGAGGTAAAAGAGAAAGAGGGGGAGGAGGGGAAGGAGAAGAAGTAGGAAGAGAAGGAGGAAGGAAAGGAGGAAGAGAAGGAGGAGGAGGAAAGAGCCCTGTTTGGGAATTAAAAATAAATAAATAACGCCCTTGTTAACATCTAGGCTCTCTTCTTTGCACTTTGTGAATGTGGGCTAGGTACAATTTCTTTGCATATCTCACTTGCCTCTTCTGTGAAATGAGAGGCTGACACTAAAAGAATCTTATTCGGGAAATGATGCAGTTCAAAAACTGTGACTCAAATTACTTCTGACCAGTTAGGATGAATGAATTAGGGATATGGAAGTGATAGCCATGTTGGGAGAATATAACCATATTGTTTTAGAATCAGTTGATCAATAAGCATTTATTTAAGAACTTGCTGTGGGTCAGGTCCTGTGCTTTCTCAGGGTAGCAGACACCAAGAATGGCAAATAAAATAGCATAAAACAACAACAGTCTGACTCTTAAGTTGTTCACATTCCTGTGGGAGGACAACCTATAAATAATTGGGCATATTAGCAAGATGATCGTACAAATATGTTTACATATATTAGAGCTAACATATATTTTAACATGTATAACATATAATGGATTACTTGCCATCTAGGAGAGGGGGTGGGGGAAGGTGGGGAAAATTTGGAACACAAGGCTATGTAAGGATCAATGTTGAAAAAGTATCCATGCATATGTTTTGAAAATAAAAAACTTTAATAATTAAAAAAAGAAAAAATAATTGGACATATATAAGCTAAAAAAGTTGGAAAATGACTTGGCTAGTGAAAAGATATGTTTTATATGACTTCATATTTATAATTATAATGCCAGAGAAACTGAGGCAAGATCAAGATTAGAGAGTATTTAATGATTTATTTAAAAGGGAAAGATTTACTGGGACCAAATGGATCCATGGTTTGGTGCCAGAGCTGAACAAGACTATAGTCTCCAAGAATCCAGCAAACAATGTGAGTTTTCAATGACATATATACATGTGGCTCAGATTCAGGGGGTAGAGTGAGGCAGGGGCAGAAGTCCGGGTGCTGAGAGCGGGAATGGGATTCTGACAATCCGGTTCTGACAGAGTGAGGGGAAGCATGGGGGATATCTGATAATTGGGATTACAGAGTGGGGAGAGGCACCTAGCATTCTGATGATGCCTAAGATAGAACATCTTTCTCCTTATCTGGGATCACCATCATTAGGAGGGAGGGGTGGTTGAACAGAACAATTAGGGAAACCGAGGCAGGACTGGGTCAGCATAATTAGGGAAACTGAGTCAGAACAATAAAAGAGAACTGTGGCATAACATAATAGGTATTATATTTCTTGTCTTTTTCCTGTGTGCAGGAGAAGTAGAGAGAACAAAAGAATTTAAAACTGAAAATAAAATTTAAATTTTAAAAAAATTGAAGATTTGGCACTTAGAGAATTGGAAAGACTTCCTACAGAAGGTGGCATGTGAGCCGAGTTATGAAAAAAATAAAGTATTCCACTAAGAAAGCTGGGAATAATTCAGGGTATACCTTGATTTTAAGAAGACATATTTCCAAAAGGTCAAAGAAAATGTGTATAATCCTCTACCTGGAGTCTCTCAGTGGCTCATTATGGTCAGAGAGTCAAGGAGAAGCATCTAAAGAAATGAGTGTAGCTACACAGAAGTGTGTCAAAGGTTAGGTTTAAAACAAATGTGTAACTTGAGAAAGGGATTATTTATATCAAAGAATAAATATAAGACCAACATTAACCTGAAAGAATGTCAGAAATCCATAATAAGCTGGAGCTTCCTAATAGTTCTAAATATCTAAATAAATTTTAAAAAACAGTTCTAAAAACAAACAAAGGGCCAGTTTTCTTTTTAACCATGTTTGTAGCTAAAAGGATGATAAAGGGGTAGGACTATTCCTCTGGGAAGGTGCCACTAGCCGGTGACTGAAGTATGAACAACTCGGCTCCTAGTTTGCTTTTTAACTCCCTAGCAAGGAGAAAAGTCTAGAAACTGGGAAGTTTGTTGAACAAATAAAGGAGAAAATTGGTCAAGATAAATCGAAAGAGAGTATTTATTCATTAATCGGTGAACAAACTTTTATTAAGCTCCTACTGTGTTAGTAAACAGAAAATTTAAGTGCTTGCTATGTGCTAGGCACTGTGCTATTTACTGGAGATGAAAAGAAAGACAAAAACATAGCCCTCGACATGGAGGAACTAAAATTCTAATTGGAGAGAAAACAGTATAAATGTAAGGTAATGTCAGAAGGAAAAAGTAACTAGGAGATTTGTGGGAATTGGGAGGAGGATACTGGAAAATTCTCTTACAGAAGGTGAGATTTAAGCTGAGTCTTGAAGGAGACCAACAAAGACAGGGGATGAAGACGAGAGAAAGCATGAAGCATGTCCAAAGGCATGGAGATGAGAGATATAATATGAGAGAACATGAATTGGGGTAGTAGCTCCGCAAGTAAAGTTAAAAAGAGGTATCATGAAGGTGGAAATGACAAGATTTGTCCTTGACCTCAGTTTGCTCATCTGCAAAGTGAATGAGGTTGAACTAGATGCCTCTGAAATCCTTCCAGATCTAAAGCTATAATTCTGTGTCCATAGAACTTAAAGATGGCAAGGGCCTTAGAGACTATGCAGTTCCTTTCTTCCTTATTTAAAAGACAAAGAAACTAAGCCCCAGAGATGGCACATTCCTTGCCCAGTATCTCAAAATTGGTCATTAATAACAGAAACCTAGATCAGGGGACTCTCAATAATCTTTCCACAACACACTTCTATCTGAATCCTCAATATGAAATCATCCAAAATTTACTCATAAATAATAGTTACAATACAAAAGAAGAGTTTCTTTGCTGAGGCTTCTTTGCTTCTGAAGCTGGCTAATTGAAATATCCAGAACTAGAGAATGTTCAGAGGAGTCAGTATCATTCTTGATTATCCTTCTCTTTAGAGTTTTCCCTTCCTCCCCATCTCTCCCTCATTTAGATCTTCTCTTGCTCAAAAAATTCATTAATAAGAACCCATCAAGAAATAGGAGCTGTTCTGGTGCCCTACATCCTTTGGTCCATATTATCAAGCCTTATGTTGATGAACTTCAATTTGATGCTAAAGGAAGTCCAAATGATGAACTGGGGGAGAAGAAAGGGAAAAAAAATGTTTCTCTCTGAAGCACATCTGTGTTTTATTTCTTGTACTTTCATTCATTCAATGAATCCATTGATCAAGAAATATTTATTGAATACCCACTGTGTGCTAGACACTTTACTTAAATCTTATGTGGTTCTATTTTCATTAAATATGTATTAAAACCACAAAATGGTACCACCAATTGTCATATCAGCAGACCTGCCAAAATTGTAAAACCATATGATGAATGCAAATTAGTCTCAGTGTGAAATGCCTAGTTGAATTCATCAGGAATTCCACTTCAGGCATGAGGCAGCTTTAAGTGGAAAGTAGCACGGGAGAGAAATAAAACATGGGAGTTATATTTTCCCTTCACTGCCATCCTTTTTGAAAGGCAGAGAGGTGTAATGGATTAAGTCTCAGGAAGACCTGAATACAAGGATTATCTGTATAATGGTGGTAAAATCACATTGTCTCTTAGTGTCCCAGACTCTAAATGAAGATGAGTTGTTAATCCATATTAATAGAAGAAATTTATTTATCATGAATTGTCTATATCATTGTAATCACAATTACAGACATAAAATCTTTTTAAAAAGCAGATTCCCCCTTTTCTCTTAAATATCCCAAACATTCTTCCTTCTTTCTATCTTTTACTCTCTCATGCTTTTTTCCTTTTCTTTTTCTTTCTTTCTTTTTTCTTTCTTTCTTTCTTTCTTTCTTTCTTTCTTTCTTTCTTTATTCCTTTCTTTCTTTCTTTTTTTTTTTTCTGAGGCAATTGGGGTTAAATAACTTGTCCAAGGTCACACAGCTAGGAAGTGTTAAATGTCTGAGATCACATTTGAACTCAGGTTCTCTTGACTTCAGGGCTGGTGTGCTATTCACTGCACCATCTAGCTGCCCCTTACAATTTGATCATTCTTTATAACATCTCTTATTTTACCATCGTTTTCATCTTTGAAAGAATCTGCACTATTTTGGATCCCTATCACTGAGAACAGTTCTTTCTTACCATGTTTCTCTTTGTAAGGGATGAAGCAAATAGAGGAAAGAATATGAGAAAATAAAATGGGAGAAAATACATAATTAATCATCACGATCATGAATGTGAATGGAATGAACTCACTCATATAACAAAAGAGGATTATGTTTATAAGAAAGATACTTGAAATGTAAAGAGTCGCAGAGTTAAAATAAAAGGTTGGAACAAAATCTAATTAGGTTTTAGCTGAACTAAAAAAGGATAGCAATCATGGTCTCACACACAGTAATAGCAAAAATAGACTTGATTTAAAAAGATAAACTACATTATGCTTAAAAGTGGTACAATGAAATAAAATCAAAACTTAATGTATATGAACATCTCTTGCATTAATTGATGCAGAATAAAGTGAATCAGGAAAACAGCCCATACAACAACAGCTTTGTAAAGACAAACAACTTTGGAAGACTCAATCAAGAATGCTAATCAGTAAAAAGGACAACTTTGATTCTATTTGAAACATGCTATATTTCCTATTAGATTAGTAAAATATTTAAGATGCAGAATGAAATGTATATTTTTGAACATGGTTAATATGGGAACTTGTTTTACTTGACTATGAAATTTTATTGCAAATGTTTGATGTTAATTTTTAATGAAGGTTGGGATGATAGAAAGGGGCAAGGAATGGCATTCTCCTTACCCTCGGTTCCACTACCCCCCCAAAAAAAAAAGAGAGAGAAGACAATGGAAGGAAGGAATCATAGAAAAGCAGGACAACTTTGCAAAATTACATATTGAATTAATCATGTACTTAAAAAGAAAAGCAAGATCTCTATAATAGAGATTCACAGTTTCGTGTGCAATCTTCTCCTTCTGTTCTACAACATATATGGAAATGCTTATTTAAACTGGTAGTTGTTAAGTTCAGAATAAAAATAAATAAAATTTTTCAAAAGAAAGTTATTTGTTACACTCAGACTTTGAGGCTGACTGAGAAGGTAGGACCTACAAAATTTGGTCTAGATCCTGTGATAGTGCTAAATTAATAGTCATTTAAAACAATGTACAGAAACTGTTCTATTACTTATGTTGAACTAATGTTGCTTTAGTGGAAAGAACATTGGATCTGGGGTCAAAGACCTGGGTTCAAATCATAACTTAGTCATTTACCAACCATGTACCCTTATGTATTCCTTCTCTATCTTAGTCTCCTCATCTATAAAATAAAGATGTTTGACTATATCATCTCTAAGGTTCTCTCTAGTTTTTCATCCTATAATCTTAAATTCTGTCTCTACTTTGGTCTATTATACTTGTGACTTTCAGCAAAACACTTCTTTCTGAGTCTCAGTTTCTTCATTTATAAAATAGTGAAATTAGACTAAATTATCTGTAAGACATCTTCTAGCTCTTAATATTTTTGAGTTATATGAGTTATATTTAATTTACATAATTTAAAAAAAAGGATAATGACATAGTCATTGTAGCAACTAGAAGAGAACTGCAATGTTTCTTCTCCCATCTCCTAACCCATTATTCCAGGCAGGGTTCTTAACCTAGCTCGTGTCATGGATCTATCAGGCAGTGTGGGGAGCATTTTTAAAAGCATAAAATAAAATACATAGCATTACTGTGGAAACAGACTATATTGGGAGTGTGTGTGTGTGTCCAAGTGCCCATAAGAGAGACAGAGACAGAAACAGAAACAGAGGTAGAGAGAGACACACAGAGAGAGAAGGTAAGAGGAAGGAAGGAAGGAAGGAAGGAAGGAAGGAAGGAAGGAAGGAGGAAGGAAGGAAGGAAGGAAGGAAGGAAGGAAGGAAGGAAGGAAGGAAGGAAGGAAGGAAGGAAGGAAGGAAGGAAGGAAGGAAGGAGAAAAAACAGAGAAAG
The DNA here is from genome assembly GCF_016432865.1 of Antechinus flavipes. Lineage (NCBI taxonomy): Eukaryota > Metazoa > Chordata > Mammalia > Dasyuromorphia > Dasyuridae > Antechinus > Antechinus flavipes. The sequence goes on along the minus strand of NC_067398.1, from coordinate 57,399,796 downwards.
AGACAGGAAGGAAAGGAGGGAGGGAGGGAAAAAGAGGAAGGGAGGGGGAGAAAGAGGGAGAGGGAAAGGAAGAGGGAGAGAAAGAAGAAGAGAGAGAAAAAGAGAGAGAGGAAGAGGGAGAGAGAGGAAAGGGAAGGAGAGAGAGAAGGATAGGGAGGAGAGGAAGAAGAGAGGGAGAAGGAAAGAGAAAAGGAGAGGGAAAGGGAGAAGAAGAGGGAGAGGTTTATGTAGACTCCTCATTGAGAACTCCTGGGCTAGAAATATCTTTTAACCCTTAATGTGTTTTATTTATTTTTCTACAAATAGAAATGATAAGAGAGATTCTTCCCTTCAGGGATGCCATGTGGCTTAGTTAATAACTCTCTAAGATCTCTGAATGAATGATTTTGAAAAAAGAGATGATTTCTCCCAGATGTTGCTCCTGCTCACCAAAACCTCTTTCTCCATTCCCATATTTCAGTTTTTGAACCATCCTATCAACTGGCTTTTTCCAGTGGCACTGGGAGGCCGCTGCAGCCTCATTGTTTCTATAGCAACTAATGTACTTCAAAGGGGGGAGAATAGAGGGAAAAGAGGGAGATGACAAAGAAGAAAAGAAACAGCAAAATATGTAACATAAAAAAAAAAAAAACAACTATAAAACCTCTGAGTAAGACAGAGGGTGGCCTGGTTTTATGGCCAGTTTTTAGAGAAGACTTTCTCTTAAATACACTTGCCTTAAAAAAAAAAAAAAAAGCATCTATGTATTTATGTATGTATGTCTCTATCTGTGCATATACACACATATATGTATATACATTATATAAAAGCATATGTGCCCGCATACATATATTGGCGTCATCTGAGGCTGCCTGGTGAGCAGGCAGAACTGAGTTTTCTCCTGGTGAGAGGTTAATGTCCTAAAAGGACTGTTGGGAATAGGAAAGGAAAAGACTCAGGGTAATTCTAAGCATCATTATTATTATGTTATCATCATTATTATCATCAGCTTATACGTTAGAGTAATCATTTCATCACCCCTCTACGTGCTTTATGATTGGCTGTGTTTGGATACTTTACCCCTTAGTTAGCCATCCCTTTGGCAATGAACCTCTTTGAGCCGATTCCTGAATATTATCCTGAGCCTTCAATCACATACCCACCATTTATTACTCAGTCATTATTCAAAGCTTTTGCATCTTTCTATTAGGACCTGTCAGAGTTTATGATTCTTTGGCAGAATTTTTCAGATCACCTGGATTATAACCATGCTACAATATGGTAGAAAACTGGAACTTAAGTAGAAGATCTTGATATTATTATTCTATTGTACTGTGTTTTGTGATTTCACTGGGATTAAGAGCACCCAAGGAGGTCTTCCTTCTACAAATACAGACTGACACTTTCTCTACAATTTCTAGTCTTGGTGAGTTATCGAGACACTGAAGTTATAAAGCTGGGATTTGAACTCTTTATTTTCTATGCTATGCTTGTCATTATAATAATTAACACCAATAACAATAATAATAACAATAACACAGCAGCAGCAGCAACAACCCAAATTATTCTTGTAGCTCACTTTGGTATGAAGGTAACTTTAGATTGCTGAAGGTTATGTCACTCTGGAAAGACATTGAAGTGGGCCTGATTATAAGCTTGATGGCCATCTCCTGCAGACCATATTGCTAAGCTCAGAGAAGCCTAACACAGAATGATGAACTCTTTAGCCACAACTCTTCAAGACCAGTTTGAGAGGCAGCATGAGATTGTTCAGAGAGCACTGGTTGGGGTATCACTAAGTGATGCACTGAATAGAGACTAGGCCTGGAGTTAGAAGAACCTGAGTTTAAATTCAGTTTAGACATGTATGAGTTGTATGATCCTGGGCAAGTCACTTAACCCTGATTGCCTCCAAGGAAGAAAAAAGGAAGAAAAAGAAAGGAGGAAAAGAAGGAAAGAAAAGAAAGCATGCATGAGAGAGAAAGAAAACAAAGAAAGAGAAAAAAAAGGAAAAGGAAGAAAGGAAGAGAAAAGAAAAGGAAATAAGGAGGAGAAAGAAAGAGAAAGAGCACTGGTTTGGGAATCAGAGGTCAATGGTTCAAATCCCATCTCTTTCACTTGATATTGGGCAAATTGTCTCACCTTTCTAGACTTCATTTCTTCATCTGTTTAAATGAGAGCACTGCAGCTTAGTAGGATTTGTCAGAATTTGTGTTTTTTTGTTAGAACTTTTCAGGTGACTTTAAATGATTTCAAAGACTCCTAGGCAGCTAGGAGTGCAGGACAGAGAGCTAAGCCTGGAGATAGGAATACCTGAGTTCAAGTTGAGCCTCAAACACTAACTAGCTTTGTGATCCTGGGCAAGTCACTTAATCTATCCCATAGCCATACATTTGATGAAATGTAAAATGGGCATCATAATAGCATCTACCTTCTTGTTGTCAAGTTAAATGAGATAATATTTGTACAATGTCTGGCACATAGTCAGGCACTTAATAAATGCCTATTTGCTTGCTTCCTTCTTTTAATCTAAAATCCTATTTTTCATTCATATTGCTAGAGAGGGTACCTATATCTACAGAACCAGAAATTCTTCATGTATTAAGATAGGCACTCTTTGTTCACTGTTATCCATTTTTCTCTTTACATTGTACTAGCATGCAGAAATAAAGTATTTTCGAGAAACTCTTGAAGCTCTTCTCTGCTTCTTTGTTGATTATTATTCAATGAAGAAAAACCATCATAAAACTAAATTCCTACCATAGTCAACATAAGGGCTGCTATTTTTTCAATAGAGTTTCATGAGACTCAGTCATGTTCCATTTTATTGTTTCCTTTTAGTTGGCCATGGACAGAGTGAAGGTGAAAGGATGATCGTGTCTGATTTCCATGTTTTCGTCAGGGACGTGTTCCAGCATGTAGATCTCATGCAAAAAGATCATCCTGGGCTTCCTGTCTTTCTTCTGGGGCATTCCATGGTAAGCAGACTCTGATATGGTGGTGGTGGTGATGATGGTAATGAAGATGATGTTGATGGATGGATAGATAGAGTAGTAAAAAAGCCCTTTAAGGTTCACAAAGTGCTTTATCATTGTTATTTTACAATTTGTAATGACTGTCCTTTTCTTCAGCAGAGCACAAGGATTAAGGAAAGATTGAGTTTAGAGATTAAGAGTGCTGATTTTGCAGTCAGAAGACCTGAGTGCAAATCCTTCATGACTAGAAGAAAGTTAATCTCCCTAGATGCCAGTTCCCTTATCTACAGAATAAGGACTAGACTCTCTGCTGCCTTCTGGCTCTGAATCCATGATTCTGTGCTCCTCAGAGCATCTAGACACCAATAGCCTTGTAAGGGAAAACAGAATGGATGAGGGAGTGGAGTAGAAAAGGAGGGGCCTTGCCTCCTTGCCCAAAATTCTCTCCTCCTGGCTGGTACAGTTCTCTTTGTATCCTGACTATTTTGTGTTCCCAGTGAGTTTAATGCTTGTAAGTCGATGCCAGATTCATAGCCCTGGAGACCAGAGTCCTGGCTATGGAAGGAGGAGAGGATTTTAATGTCTGGCTTATTTATCTGGAGTGCAGAAACTGCAGACGAGGTTGCCAGCAAATATTCTTTGGTTGTTTGGGGATAATCAGATCATTCCTTTAAAAAAAAAAAAAAAAGTTTTGGTTTTACAAGTTACCAAGGTTCTCAAGTGTAATCAGATAATACTTTCTGATCATTACAGACCAGAATGGAAAAGTATCTTGATTATAAACAACTTGGCAGTTGTTTTTAATCTGGCCATTGTAGTATTGCCCAGTAGAAGTGGGAACTAGAAATAAAAGGACCATTTGTAGGAACTTTTCAGATTTGATCCAAGGAGACCTTTGGACCAGTGGAAAGCCCTTGACACGTTATAAATGTATGTTACACTTTAAAATCCAGTGCCAATTACCAAGTGCCTGCCCCTTGGATCCTCTTTCCATTTCATCAGACAAACTGGGCATTGGTCCTTTAGTAGCAGAAAATTCACCAAGTGTTTTTCTTGGGAACTTAGCTACTGTGATCTTTACTAAGCGAGCGATGTAAGTACCACCCTTTTCTGATCTGATTACTAAAAATCTCACACCGCCCTGACTGGGTCCCTGCCAGCTTTGGGCTAGAAATGAAGTGTAAATGTGTTATTGTTTAACTTGCAGCCCACAAGCAAGAACTTTATTTATATCTCTCTGAAATGTTTGCTCTTGGAAAACCTAGAGTTTGTAATAAAATAATTGCAGTCCTAGTTTATCCAACAATCCAGGCTTCCACTAGAAGGTAATGTCCTCTGTTCAGTGCTCTTGGCAAATACTCTAATTTAAGTTAGAGGTGTCGTGAATGTCCCCCCTTTGAAAAATTCTGTTGCCTAAACCAGATGAGCAACTTATCATGTCTGTTAACTTTTCATTGCAGGGAGGAGCCATTTCCATCCTAACTGCTTCCGAGAGACCAAATAGTTTTTCTGGCATGGTGTTAATTTCACCTTTGGTGGTCGCCAGCCCAGAATCAGCAACCACTTTCAAGGTAAAAGAGCATTTGGTTCAATAAACATTATTTTATTGCAGATTCACGAAGTAATCAAAAATATCTTTGTCGTTCATATATTTGCTTTGATTTTTACATGTAGTTACAAATTTATACAATTTCAATTGCAGCTACAGTGATCCTAGGATATCTAAAGCAAAAAGTTTTTCAAAGACTAAAAAAAAATTATTTTCTGATGCCTTTAAAAAAAAAAGAAAATCACTACGTTAGTAATATAGTAATTAACTATACTATTAATAGATTGATTCTTGGTGAACCATTTAAGTTAAGTGCAAAGACCAAACTCTTCATTTAGGTAAGTAGAAGAAAACCAACATTTATCAAATGCCTTCTCTGGGTTAGGAATTATGTTAAGTGCTTTATAAATTTTTATCTCATGTGATTCTCATATCAACTTGAAAGACAGATACTGCTCTTATCTCCATTTTACAACTGAAGAAACTTAAGGCAGAAAGAATTTCAGTGAGTTTCCTGGAATCACACAGCTGTAAGTGACAGAAGTCACATTTAAATTCAGGTCTTCCTGACTCCAGATTCATCATTCTATCCATTATACCACCTCAATTTAGCATATATAGTAAGAAGCAAGTGAGTCCGTTTGCTGCTGGTTAGGTCTGGACCTTGAGGTCTGGAACATCTGGCTTCCAGATAGGACATACTAGCTATATGATCATGGAAAAGTCATTACTTAATTTTATAGCATCCCGGCACACAGTAATCAGTTAATAAATGCTTTATTTATGTATCTAAAACTGTAGGTTCTGGAGCAATTGCCAGTATGCCCAGATAAAAGTTTTCTTGCCAAGATTTCTTAAACAAATGAAATTACAGATCTAACATATTCTTGTCTACATGTACATAGAAATATACATATATCTGTGCTAAGGTTGAAGTAAAGGTTTTCTATAAAGAACTGAATGAGACTTTCCCAATTAAGTCAATCTGAATCGTGATACTCCATAACTTCAAGGCAAGTAGGAAAGTGTAAAGATGTCAAGAATTAAGTGAGAAAGCATGATTTAGGGAAAAAAGAATTAGAGTAACTCAAAGCATACTACATAGAAGTTTCATTCCTTATATTCCAAACCCACTACAGTTCGTCTCCCACTCAACCCTAATTTTCATTTTCGTTTTATATGTCATCTCCCATATTAGACCATTTGACAGGAGGGATTGCCTTTTGCCTTTCTTTCCCCACCAAATGCTTAGCACTACACCTGGCTGTACTGCCCAACTGATTGGTTCCAGTTCTACTCACAAAGGTTGTTGTTTGACCTTTGTTCCTGAAGAGGACCATGACGTCAGGGAGGTGATCCTGTGACTTGCAAGTAAATTAAATTTGAGTGAGGGAGGGCTGGGCTAGATCATCAGCCTCACTTTCCCCGAGGCCATCTGGGTCCAGTGACAAAATATAGATCAGGATGACTAAATATGCCCCCTTGCAGTAGGAGACTTTGGACCTTTTTAAGCTAAGATCTTTAACAGGTTTCAATTTGAGTGAAGCAAAGCCCATCTAGTGATTAAGGTTAGATTATACTTGCTGCAAAGAATGGTCTCTCTTACCAAGTTAAAAAAAAAATCAGTCTGGGAGGGGAAGACAGAAAGGTCTTCCAAAACAGAAACAGATCTGACAAAACAGAAACAAATGCTATTTACATTCACTCTGAAACAATCTTTCTTCAGTGGCAAATAGAGGTTAAGATGTGCCAGGGGAAGATAACAAAACACATACACACACACAAAGTTTTTCATCTTTATTAATACCAAAAAAGATAATAAAGAAACTATCAACAACTATCAACCAATATACCTATAGAAATTATTTTTTAAAAAAACCCAACAACTTTTTTCCTGACTATCCACAAAGGGAACTCCAAGTGGATGAAGACTGTCTACTGCCTATATGTGGGAGAAATAATCCACCATTACTCTGAAGACTGCATGGCATGGTGTATTTCACCATATAAATAAAATATATAAATACATATTAAATATAAAAAATATAAATAAAAGTATTTAGCTTTATCAGAGAATCTCACGCTGACTTTAAGTCTTTTCTAGACAACAAGCTAAATAAGTAAAACAAAACAAGATTTTTAAATCTTGGGATGAGAAGAATCAGGGAAAGGGAGGCACAAAATCAAGTGATGGGAGGTGCGGTATAAGGTGATTATACCAAGAAATTAGAGAGGTTAATTCATCTATAAAATTGTTCACAAAATTAATTGATACATTCAAAGAGGAATCACAGAGAATTAGCAAGCTCCTCCAGAGTATTCCGAGGAAGGTAAAAACGAAAAAAATTACAGATAATGGAGAATCAAAAATTATACTAGCAAATTATTTTACCTAGAGGCATCAAGAGTTCACTTAGTTCCTTCAGATTAGGCAGTCTTCACATCCTGATTTCACACAGTAGGCCAATAAATATTTATTAACTGTCTACTATGTGTCAAGCACTGGGAATGTGAGACAACATTTGAATAACTATGTACAAATAAGCTATGTACAGGATAAATTGTAGATAATTAACAGAAGGATTCATTAGAATTAAGTGAGATTGGAAAGCCATGATTTTGTTGGAACAGACGGCAATGATCCAGAACTAAACTGAAAGAGGAGAGCAGACTAGATCACCTTTGGGAAGTATCAAAGCTTTTTTTAATGACTCCAAGCTTCCCATGGCATCAAAGGCCTATCTTGTAAATATCTAGTGTAAGGCAACAAGATATGGAAGTAACTCTGAAGAATTAAATATTATTATTGAATGGTGGCGGTTGTCCTTCATTCTCAAAGAGGACCAAAATGACATCACTTTGTTAGAGTCAAATTACAGTGTGTCCAATTTGTGGCTGATCAGACTGCTTGAAATACTCTCCCACAATTTGGGCACAAATAGTCCACAGGAACATTTGGGCTGGATTCTCTAACTATTCACCTTCATTTCTTTTGAGATTTTTCAATTCTGCCTTGCTCATAGAGCACAACCCCTTCTCTGATGCGGGCCCGCCATGCTGAGTAGTCCGGTGTCTCCCATGTCACACAATCAATTTTTCCAAAGTCCTTAAGAGAGATTGCATTATATAAAGAACTTCATGGGATGTGTGAGGAGGAGGAGTCATATAACCAATGAAGAATATCAAAGAAAAAGATAGCTAAAGAATGGCAACATCATGATATAAGATGGAAACAAATGGTAGGGTGGTCGTGTGGACAAGGCAAGAGATGATAAAAGCACAGCTTTCTGTAATAATGGCACTCTCGTACTATCAGAAGAAAGCAAGGAAGGCTCTACACATTGGGTAGACCCCTGACAAACTTATGGGATGACGTGGCCAAGAGTCATACCCCAAATGGGAAGGTTTGGATAGCATATTATTGGAGGGAACTCTTAAATGAATATGATCAGCAATCCTTTGGAATATTACAACTTATTCTGGGAGCTACGTGTCTAGGTAGGTACCTTCAGCATAGCTGTGGTAAATATAACTGATTTTCTGTAGAAGGTTATTTATCTGAACCCCCAAATTAGAACTATAGAATGCGACAATGGGATCCTGTTGCAGTCATGAAAGAACAAATGAAAACTCCAAAGGAGATAAGAAGCACAGCATTGGGGAGGACAGAGTCAAAAAGCAGACATCAACTGCCACCAATCACTTTGCAGAAATGGCACAGGTCTTCTTGTCTTTGAGTGTGTCAATGGATTTATGACCTTCTCAGTGTTGGTATCCCTTGAGTGATTTAAATCGCAACACTTGCTTGCTCATGGGCACACCTTAATTCATGATTGAGATATTTTAGAAGATGTGTTAACACTTTCAAAAGACTAAGTGCACTAGAATCTCAGGGCCCATGAAGTGAGATCTGACCATACGTGAAAGAGGGTTATAACAAGGTCATAAGGCTTGCAATCATCAGCAAGGACCAAATCTGCCTTATATTGAATTCTGTGCTAAAGTAATTACTGTTAAAATGAGACCCTGGCATTTTGGGTATCAATTATATGCTGTAAAATCTTGATTTTCCAGTTCAAGTGAAAGGGGCTGGAAGAAAATAATGGACACGGTCCAGATTATCTGACACTTTTTTAAAAGAATAAAAAAAATATGTTATCTGAAAGAATATTTCCTTTTAATTTTGTGCCATTTTAAAAGAAACACTAATGACTTATAACAATGGTATTTTATATAAGTACCAAATTAAAAATGTTAATAAATTGAGCATTGATGGGACTTAGGTGACTCAGGGAAGGCCATTTCCCCTCTCAGTTTAATAACACACACACACACACACACACACACACACACACACACACACACACACATATATATGTAAAAAATGAGAGTGATCCAATGGTCTCTGACCAGCTCAAGTCTGTTGTGGTTCCATCAAGTCCCTTCTCCATTTTCTATAGATGCTGTTATCTTTTATAGTTGTAGAGAATATAATTTGAAGACAGTGTGGTATAGTGGATAAAGTGTTTGAAATACTCTTGAAATCAAGGAGATCTGGATTCAGGTCCTTTTTCAGATGCTACTCAGCTGTATGATCCTTGACAAGGCACTTAAACCTAAGACTTGATTTCTTCCCCTGTAAAATGGAGATAATGATAGCTCCTATCTCACAGAGTTTTGTGGAAATCAATTAAAATAATATTTGTAAGTCTCTTCCTTGTATTGGTTAAGGGGATCTATCACTGGAAGTTTCCTATACTGATGAATTTATATAAATTGCAAAAGTGTTAACAACAACAATAACAACTATTTATAAATAGTGCTTTTGTCAAAATGAAAATTTGTGTGTGCCTAAAGACGATTCCAGAGGTCCAAAAGACATCATTGTTCTCACTCTAAAAATTTAGTGGTTCTTGTAGGTACTATTCATTTCTTAAATGTCAATGTTTGTCAGAATTAACCCCCTACTCAGAGCCTGCAACAGCACCCTTTGCCTACAGAATAAATCCCAGAATCCATAGTAGGAATTCAGGATTTTTTGTAATCCAGGCCCAATCTAGTTTTATTTTCCACAGCTGTATGTAGTCAACTCTTTTGTAAGAATAGGGTGGTTGAAAACCACCTCATCCCATTTTAACCTTAATACCTTAACTAGTTAAGAACATATCTGTTAATCAATCAATTAGTCTTTAGCCTAAAGACGAAAAATGTCCTTTAAACAAGAACACATGTTTTGTATAGTCCAAGGAAACTTGACCATCCCCCAGGAGTCATATATAAATTGCAAAACTAGCTGGAATTGGATTCATTCAAAGGTTAGAATAAGCATGGTGTTCAGCCAAACCCCATGAGAAAGAACTGCCTTGCAGGTGGGGAAGGAGAGCCCTCAAGAGAAAGCTGGTTGATCTTTCCCTCAGTTTCCTTACCATATCTCACGTCAACTAATTACAGTGTCTGCATTAGGATTAGGAAGATGAGTGCAAATTTGCCACGCTTAACCAAAACTTTTGAGCATCCCACAAATAAAAGGCAGTGGTTCTAACATTCCAGAGCTGTGTTACCCCTTGCCACATCTGCTCACTTTCCTCTGGCCTCAATGCTTTTTGGAAATTATGATAGACTTTTGACAGATGTTTTATACTCATTGTTCTTATTGTACTTCCTTAATAAATACTTCTCCCTGACAAAATTGATTTTCAACTGATAATCTTGGGAGGGGGCTCCCTGGTGAGAACTAGAGTCATTGCATTAGAGAATCATCCCCTGATATCTTGGGGTATCCCCAGAACCCTGAAAGGAAGGTGGTAATCAAGTTGTAAGGACCTAGCTAGTTAGTAGTGAAATATGGATCCTTGAGGTTTATTTTGGCTACTAACTATAACCAAATTGGACCAAGGATCTTCCCTTGCTTTTTTGTCTCTGTTCACACAGGACCTTCTACCGTAGATAGAATCCCTTAGTTGTTATCTTAGCCAATTCAAATCCTCCCTATGTTTATGTGAAGCCTTCCCTGATCTCCTCCAATCAAATGTAACTCCTCCCTCCTTACTATTCTCATTGTGCTGTTTTTTACCTATTTGGTAAGCTCCATTAGATCTGAAGTTCTTCTATGGTAGGGACTATTTTTTGCCTCTTTTTGTATCCCCAGCACTTAGCATAGTGTCTGATACATAATTGGTGTTTAATAAGTGTTTATTGAATTGTCTTGAATTATATTAAAAAGTAGATTGTGAATGTCTTGAGGACCAAGGACAATGACCTAATATTCTTATTTATATCCAAAGGTACACTGAACCCAGTTCATATCAATTCAACTTGAGATCCAATTGTTAAATTTCACTTCAGATGTCACCTAACCCTACAAATCAGGGATTGATTTATTTGTTGATTATCTAGATTCAAGAATTCGATGGAGAAAAAGTTAATGCAAATTAAATTGAGCATGCTATCTCCACCCCCACACTCCCCAGAGAATTGATTGTTGAATATTTACCAGTATGCTCTTATTTATGTCCCTTGTAGCTCTATGAACAGGGTCTGGCAAATATAGGCATTTGTTAAGGGTTTATTGATAGAATAAATCCATTTCAATACATTAATTGTGATAATATCTATAATGAGGTAGTAAGATCTCTTTGAAATCTAGTCTTAGCTCTGACTCACTTGGGGATTAAACTTGGTGACCTCTGAGGTCTCTTCCTATTCTGGGATTTTATTATTCATTTATTTGTTTTACTTATAGATTATATGTTATCTTGTAGATATTTGTTAGTATAGTTGCTGAATCTTTCCTTATTAAAATATTTCATCAGATAGAGAATGTTAGAGTTTCCAAAGATCTTAAAGATTTCCCCTAATCCCCTTCCTTTAGCCAAAGCAACCATTGCCACATGGTTGGTTAATAGAAGAGCTAGAACTCAGACCGTTGGGCCAGTTAACTTCTACAACATTCCTGAGTGCTGCCCTAACCAGATTAAAATGGAATTGAGAAATATTTAACAATATAAATAAAAACACAATAGAACACAGACAACATTTATGTGTTTTTCTAAGACAATATATGATCTGCAGAAATCTGTGTAATGGTCCCTTTTTCTTTATGAGTTTGATAATAACTGGATTAGAGCATTAAGCAGAGTAAAGCAATGGATGGCTCCATAGTGCTTAGAGCACAATCCAGGTAGGCTCTTCTTCCAGAGTTCAAACCCTGCTTCAGACCCTTAGTGGCCATGTGACCCTGGGCAAGTCACTTAACCCTGTTTGCCTCAGTTTCCTCATCTGTAAAATGAGCTGGAGAAGAAAATAACAAACCCCTCCAATATCTTTACCAAGAAAATCCCAAATAAGACCTCAAAGAAGGGGACACAATCAAACAAAAACAACAAAAAGCAATTCTTTGCCAATCCACCCTGCAGCTCCACTTATCAAGCATAGGCTGAATTCAATCCCTTCTGTATACATTCATGTTTAGTCTAGAAGGCCAACATATTTTATGCAACTCTGAGAAAACTTCTAAAGTGTAAAATCATGTTTCATTTATTTTTTGTGGATTGTCATAGATTTTAAAAAGTGATGGAAAAATATTAATAACAGATTACACTTAAAATGTGTCATGTATGCAGTGTTAAACATTTACTAACATACCCCTAGATGCCCTTTTTACTTTTGGAGTCTTTAAGCAGAAGAAAAGTTCAGGATTGAAAAAATCTTCACAGAATCCGATTCCTTGCCTTATTCATGAGTCCCTTCTACAAAATCCTCAAGTGCCAGTGATAGAGGAACTAATATTTCCTAAGGAAGCCCATTTCATTTTCAGACAGTTCCAATAATTCTTCATCTTGATCTGCCTCACAATGATTTCCATTCATCGTCTCTATCTCTGTTCCTCTGAAATTTTTGGTTTTCTCTTCTCCAGTCTAAACATCTGAAGTTCCTTCAATTGATTGTCATATAATATGGCTTTTAGTCTTCTCATCATTTATATGAAAAGTCTCTCCCTTATCTCTGTGTCATCTTTCCCACTGGGCCAGAGCAGTCTAGGTGTTCACCGTGAGAGCTGGAAAATAAGACTTCCAAAATTTGTTCCTTCATACCTTACTTTTAAAACATGGCCTCTGCTAGCACTCTATTGATAGATTGAACCAAAGAACTTTTTTGATAAAGCAGGTTCCTTGAAGTCCCCATTAAAACAGCATCCATGAATCATCCATGTGGCAGATACCACACATCTCATTTTACCCTCATGTTTATCCCAACCATTTTCTTTCATCCCTAGTTAGCCTCCCTTTCACTCCATTTAGAACAGTTAGTTACTTTCTCTACTGAGATCTTTACCTCTGATTGGCCTTCATCCAAGAGCCTTACCAATCTCTGATGCTCTTCCAGTGAATTTGGACATAGTAATCTCAGTAGGCCAGCTGTGACCATGATCTTTCATCTTTGGCAGCCTCTTTGTACAACTGATTGAGACATATGAAATGTATTTTTACCTCTAACCTTCATGAGTCTATTTTATAACTTAGAATCCAGTTTTCCAGACTTTGAGGGTCATTTGAATATGATTTTGCTAAGAATATATCCTTCTCAGTCAGGATTTGGATATAGTTTTCACAGTTCTTCTCTATGAATATTGTTCTTTTCTTCAACTTGGTTCTCCAGGAAATTTAGCTGGATCCTTTTTCTAGCATAAGCCTGTCCTGGGCCTTACATACTTGATGAATAAATGTTATTTTTGAGTACAGGGTATACTTTTACTTCTCATGTAACTTGACTATCTGGTGATCCATTACATTCAAGAAGAATATCCAATGGAAAGATCACTGGACTCAGTCAGGAGATGTGTGTTCTAATAATGACCCTGCCATTGATTTGTTATATGATTCTAAGAAAATCTCTGAGCCTCAATTTCCTCATCTATCAAATGAGGGGATATGATCAGATGATTCTGAAGGAGTTCTGACATTCTCCATTCAAAGGTTTTCTTCTGTGCTAACTCTGCATATTCTGAAATCCTTCCCATTCAGGTACTTTGTTTTGTAATCTCATTCAATCTCTTTAGGATCTAAAATGTATGATCTTCCACCTCTCGTGTATTCTAAAATTCTATGTTTTAATATTCCTTTCAATTCTGACATTCTATCACAGAATCACAAAGTTGGAAGAAATCCCCTAAGGTGATCTCACCCAATCTGCACCTCAGTAAGAACTCTATTCTGTCCTGCATGAAGACCTCTAATTAGGGAAAACCCTCTACTTTTCTCTCCCCCAAGGTAGTCTGGTCTATTTTGGAATGCTTCTAATTGTTAGGAGATTTTTTGCTTTTCCTTTAATCTAGACTAAATCTACCTCTTTACAACTGTCATCCACCACTTTTAGTTCTATCCTCTGGGACCAAGTAGAGAACAGATTTAATTTCTTATTTATAGGACAGCTCTTCAAATATTTGAAAGGCATCTACCATGTCCTATGTCTCTCCCATGTCTTCTCAAGACTTTCTGTGTCTGGAAGGTCAATTCTTTGAATATCTAGAATTCAATCCCTGACCATCTCTCTCCCTGGGACTGTTTCCTTGCTGGAATAAAATAATTTGTAAGGCCCCTTACAATTCTGAAATATGGTGACTGTTATCTAATAAAGCAGGTTACATGATACTATGACTGTTGAAGACTACCAGATCCTCTGAGATTTCTAAATTCTGAAATTCCTATAATCACTCTTGTAGCTTGTCCATTTATTCCTATCCAATCCATTTAGAATTATTGTTATTGTAATTACCTTTCCTCGTGTCAAGCCTTCTGCCATCAGAGATTTTAAAATGATCTTAGGGAGCTATTAAAATTTTGGATCAATAGGCTTTTTGAATGGATAGAGTACTTGGAGTGGCAGGAACTTCATTGATATCAGGAACAAGTTAGAATACCACTGAATCATTATTCCAGAACTCATTTTCTAAAACATGTATAAGGGCTCCCCGCAATGCTGGAGTTTTTCACTAATCAGAAGGCTGAATTCGTTTATTCAGTCCCAAGTTCTCTGGTTTGTGGAAATTTGTTTCTTCTTTCATGGATAACAGCCCTTTTATGCACAAATTGGAAGGAAAAAACATTTATATTCTTCTGGATATGACCTCATTGGGCATAATGATATAAGTCCAGCTTTTCCCCATGAAGCTGCTGCTTTAAATGATCTCAACATTTTCATTATCATTTCTGATATCATCTACATTATTAATAGGCAGAGAAAATCAATGCTAGAAATGAACAGATATAATCAAGAAGATTTGTAGCCTGCCTTGTTATTTCTCTGTATTAGACACTTACTGGCTTTATGGATAGATTCTCTTCTCATGGAGATAGTTACCTATCCATGGTGCTGGCCACTTGCTGAACTTAGCTTTTTGGGATTTTTCCACTACTATTCCAGGAATCATTGTACAACTTGAAAGGAATATTGCACTCAGCCACAGCCAAAGCAGCTCATTGGAGTCCATTCATTATTTGGGTGAGCTTCACCACCACCACCAACGTTCTACCATTCTCTTCTCTGTCTCTCTTTCTTCTTTAAATCTGCAGCGGAGACTCTGAGGAACAGCTGTTGAATTGGGAACTAATGATTTGAGAGGAGCAGCAGCAAAGGCCATTGAGTTCACTGCAGCTGCATCTGATTACAATTCACTTCATTGTTGAAGGTGTCCATTTCTTCTCCTACCTCTTGGTATCCTGCCTTACTGCTCTCCTCAGCTCTCGGGACCTTTAGCCCTCTCATTGGTGTCTTTCCTCATTTTGTAGCTCCTGGCATCTTCTACTCTTTCTGCTTAATGTCCCTTCCTTTTACTTGCAGCCATTTTCTTTCAATCCAAAGTGTGATGATAATGAAACAGATAAAACATTTTTGAGAATAAAAATCTTAAATAGTGAGAGAAAGTAGAGTAGGGGATGCTGTTTGCATTTGACAAAAACATTCCTGCTCTAAGGCTAAGTTCTCCCTCTGAAAACTTGATTTCTTTTGAGAGTAAGTACTATCTCTCATTATTGTGCAGGAGCAGGGCACAGTTGATAGAATTGGAGTTAGGAAGATCTGAGTTCAAATCCAGCCTGGGAGACT
Organism: Antechinus flavipes; assembly: GCF_016432865.1. Taxonomy (NCBI): domain Eukaryota; kingdom Metazoa; phylum Chordata; class Mammalia; order Dasyuromorphia; family Dasyuridae; genus Antechinus; species Antechinus flavipes. The sequence goes on along the minus strand of NC_067398.1, from coordinate 57,384,190 downwards.
TAATAGCTATGTGACATTGGCCAAGTCTCTGTCTACTTCAGTTTCCTCACCTGTAAAATAGGGGTCAGAGTAGCTTATCTCCCAAGACTGTTATAGCATCAGATGAGAAAATATTTGTATAGCAAATGATTCCTGACACAAAGTAGGAACTTAATAAATGCTTTTCTCCTTCCTTCCCCCTATTTCATGTGCAGTCCAATGCCCTTCCTGGAAAGACCCCTAACAAATACTGTAACTTCTTCATTCACATTGCAGTCATGGAGGGATGCTAGCTCTCATATACATATATAATTGTGTGTGCAGTTCTTGTTGCTATGACACCAGCATTTCCACCAGCCTTCACCTCTAAGAGCTGTGGTTGTAAGTTCCACTCCTATGACCTCATTCTTGAGGAAGCAGCCCCGAATCCTTTCAGCAGCTCCCTCACCCCCAGGAATTAGCTCACACCAGTCACTTTAGAGAGAAAATGACTTACCTTATGTGTCTTTTTCAAAAGATATAGTACTTAAATGGATTCAGTGACCCATCCACCCTCTTCCTGCAGTACTACGAGTGATGCATTATCATAATTATCCCTTCTGTTTGTGCTCAAGAAAGTAATGGACCATTGAAAGCAGATCTAGCTTCACAAGGAGCTTGAAATGTCCCACCTAGCAGTGGGGTTGTTCAGTGCCTAATAAATCTTGTGTTGATGAGGATTCATACATCCTTATCATAAGAGATGGATTATTAAATTTGCTATAATAAAGAATTAGAAGGTAGTAGTTTTCTTAAAGAAATTAGCTTTTTTCTTATTCTATAAAGATCTCTTCTTTTTAAAAAAAAAATCCTGTGGTTAAGAGATTTTGCTGTTTTCAATTTTCTCTATGCATAAAATAAGAGAAAGATAAGGGAGTAAGTCAATTTCATGAGAATGGAAATGTTTCTCTAGTCATCATTACATAGCCCTACTCTCTTTCTCCATTTACTCTCACAAACCAGCTGGAGTTTGGTTTGGGCAATTTCGCTTCTGAACCTTAGCAGAAACTAATCATCACTTTAAGATTTGTTTTCATTATCATCTTTGTGCTCTCATGTATATTTACTATCCTTTGGGAAGATGACATTGTTCTTTGGCACTTTGCTTCACTAAATATTTTAGTTTTAAAAAAGGAACAGTTGATAATCTTTCATGTTTAGGTACAAGGATATAGGTAAGTATATATTTCCATGTACATATTACCCAGTGTCTGTGTGCTCAGGATCCAAAGGAAATCAGGTGGTGGTAAGAAAAAAAAAGTCACATCATAACTCTTAAATCTACTTTCTTTTGTTGATTAATGGGGACAGATGGCTTGAGGCACAAGTGGGGTGTGAGATGCAGGGGTGAGGATGATGGAGATCTCCCTCCCTCCCAACAAGAAAGAGAGCTGGGAAGAGGCCCATGTGTCCTGCTTCCAAGGCCAGTGTGTTGTCCCCTATACCACAATGTCTTTCATGAATAAATATACAGGCTCATTTCAAGCAGAAAATGCTGGAAATAGATTCAAATTCCAGCCATGAATAATTTTTTGATTTCTCCCTAGGTGCCCCCAGGGATTCCTGATTGGAGAAAGGTTCCCTTGCTTAGTAAGGACAGCCGGTTGCCTCCAGGAAGGGGATGGGGGTGCAATGACATTTGCAAAGGATTTCATTGCTCACCCTTCATTCCCCTTCTTTAGAGCTGTTCTAATTTCAGCAAAGCAGCTTCCTTTTCTCACAGCTCACTTTTGAAATAGCACCTTTTATACCCAAGAGACTAGAAACTCTCCAGAGCTAAACACAATCTCTGTCAGAAAATTCGAACAGAACTGATCTAGAGATAGGGTGCTTTTTCACCCTCCTAAAATAAGAGGTGATGAAAAAGGAGAGTAAAAACAAGAGCCAACAGTGAGATGTTTGTCTTGTCTCAGTGGGATCATAGTGCACTTCATCCTGAGTTCAAATCTGACCTCAGACATTTACTAGCCATGTGACCCTGAGCAAGTCACTTAACCTTGTTTGCCTCAGTTTCTTCATCCGTAAATAAATTGGAGAAGGAAACTGCAAACTAATGTCTTTGCTGAGAAAACCTCAAATGGGGTCACAAAGAGTCAGAAATGACTGAAGAATAACATCATTACCATCTAATTAATAGATCACTGTCCTAAGATCAGAGAAGCTCAGACCAGATGTAATTTAGATGAAGGACTTGGCAGAAAGAGCATGGGACTGAATGGAAATTCAATGTGTGCTAGGGCTTCTTTATTGTGAGATCTAGTTTCTCATGAGTAAAATGAGGATAATTATTGGAGGCATCCAGGGAGTGATGGGAAAAGTATAGGATGTGGATAAGTCACTTCCTCTCTCTCTCTCTAAATCTTGGTTTCTTCATTTATAAAATGAGGTGATGATTTGACTAGGTGATTTTTGCAATCCCTTTCAAAAGGTTCTAATAGTCTATGGGGTATCTGATTCTGAGTGGTCTTGGATGACCGATAGCCAATCAATTCCTCAAATCAAGGTCAAACACTTTGTGCTATTTGTGGCCAGGCCCCCAAGGGGAATTGATTCTCATAAAGAATACAGTCAAAGTCAAAGGAACCAGGCCTGGTTGTAGAATCACTGAATGACTGTGGGAAGGGCAACCACGGAAAATAAATTTAGCAAGGAGCTGGTGTGGTGTGTGTGTGTGTGTGTGTGTGTGTGTGTGTGTGTGTGTGTGTGTGACTGCAGCAAGTCAGGCAAAAACTTCTCCTCAGCTCACCCACAATGGCCAAGAGCCAAAGCTGGTTCGCAGCTGTGTGAATTAGAACGCGCCAAGCCCTCGAGAACATTGCTTGCAGAGTGTTCAATCTCAGGACGTGAACCTGGCAGATGTTCAGCTTTGGTGGCATTTTCCACAATTTACTGTAAACTGTCATTCTGGAGATGTTTGTTCCTGCCACAATCCCACCATTTCCTCACCCCGATTTATTTCTTCCTGCCTAGGTCCTTGCTGCGAAAGTTCTCAACCTTGTTCTCCCCAACCTGTCCCTGGGGTCCATCGACTCCAATGTGATTTCCCGAAATAAGACTGAGGTGAGTTTCTTTGGGAATTTTTCATGAGAATGTCTTGTTGGTTATTAATAATAGATAATATTATCTATTAATATGATAATAGATTAGGGTGAACAATCACTCATCTACCCTGACTTGTTAATTGACTCTATGAATCAATCTTTATTTGTTTATTGCTTGCCATGTGCTAGGAATGTTGCAAAATGCTGAGTACAAAGAAAAAGGAAAAATGGTCCCTGCTCTCAAAGAGCTTATCTAGGTAGCTATGAGATGCCTAATGTCAGAAAGACTTGAGTTCAAATTCAGCCTCCAGCACATTCTAGTTTTATGACCCTGACTGTCTCAGTTTCCTCATCTATGAAATGAGAATAGTAATACTACCTCCCAGGGTTATTGTGAGTTTCAAATGAGATAATAATTGTAAGTCCCTGGCAAATAATACGTGCCATATAAATATGAGCTATTTTTATTACTATCATTAGCTATTATTGGGGGAAATGTCATGTGTACAGGAGAAAGAGCACTGATTTCAAGTCAGAGGAACTAGGTTCAGCTCATTTAACCTGCTAGGGCCTCAGTTTCCTCATGTGTAAATTTTGAATTAAATGGCCTTTCCATATATAATCTATAATCCTGGGTATCTAAATAGAGATATGTACAGACAGAGCAGATGGAAAGCAACAGGGAGAAAGGCACCCAGCAAGCATTTATTAAATGTTTACTGTATGGTTAGAATGGAGCTAGGCTCTAGGCAGTGGTTCTCAAAGTATGGGTCTAGAGAATCCTGGGGATCTCTGAAACCCTTTTAGAGGGTCTACAAATTCAAAAATAGTTTTTATTTCCAATATGGTAAATGTCTATAAATATAATCCGGATAAACAAAAATGCTTTGGAGAGATCCTCAATAATTTTTAATAGGATAAAGATACTGAAAACAAAAGTTTGAGAACCACTGCTATAGAGATACAAATACAATGATGAAATACACCCTGCTTCAAGAAACTTATGTTCTATGGCAGATATATTACAGATGTATCTGATTGACTCATAGAATAAGTTCATAGAACAAAACTCTTAGTGTGTAGTCTATCATCCTAGGAGAGCATAGTAAGCTAGTGTAGACATGTGAGATGATGTTACCACATTCTATAATGGAAAGGCTTCTAGAAGAAGAGCTAAATATGGGTTTGGGGTCTGTTACTGGATTACTTGAGTAAATCACTTTATTTCTTCAGGCTTATTACCTCTGTTGTAGCATGGGGAGGGTTAGACTGGATGATTTCTAAGTTTCTTTCCAGCTCTAACTCATAAGATCCTTTTAATCCAAACTTGAATGAGAGACCCCAAGTTTCCAGGTGGTTTAGCCGTGTTGAGCCTCAGCTTTACTCTGAAATGCCAGTGAACCAATCTGTCCAGTTCTCTAGAGAGATCCAATTTAAAGAATGTTGAGTCTTGGAATCTAGATACTTAGGACCAAATCATGACTCTTATGTGGGAGAATGGGTAAATCAAGTCATTCCACCTATCTTAAATTCAATCTCTTCAGATGTAAAAATACAGGTAAGAGTATTCATAGCGTCCACCTTACCTGACCACTGTTTAGAAATCACCTTTTATAAAATTTGAAGGGCTATAGAACTATGAGCTTGAAATATGAGGCAATATAGACCTAGTGGTTGGTCATTGTTCTCGCAGAGGACCAAAAAGACATCACTATGTTAACAGTCAAGTTAGAGTGTGTCTGACTGCGGCTGATCAGTCCAGTATGAGCTTGTAATGCTCTACTGTGGGTCAGACGCAAATAGTCCATGTAAACATTTGGGGTGGATTCTCTAAATTTGCACATTTCACATTTCTTTTGAACGACTTCAGTTCTGCTTTGCTCGTAGAAGACAACCTGTAAATATTTCTGATCATTCTCAGTCTAAGCATAGCCCTATCCAATCCACTTTGGAGTTACTTAATCTCCTTGATTATCTTAATGGGAAGAGATGTTCTTCCATCTATGTGACTTGACTATGTCTATAGCCTGGAAGAAAGGAGCTGCCTGGGGCTGTTCATAATAATATCCCTTCCTTGAATGAAAAAAATCTCTATTAAAATCAATTATCTTAGGAATAGCATTGATAGCGCCACAAAGACAAAAGCATCCAGGTGTAGACTAAAAGTTGCTTATTTTTGCACCTTAAAAAAAATTGGCTAAGACAGAAAGAAGAAAATGAAAGAGCTGTAGTAGTTTTGCATTAAGAGGCTTGATATCTGAATTTTACCTCCCTATAATAATCAAGTAACGTTAAGACACTAGATGGCACCATACTGCACAGATTGCTGGGACTGAATTCAGGAAGACTCATCTACCTGAGTTCAAATCTGGCCTTAGACACTAGCTGTGTGACCTTGGGCAAGTCCCTTAACCTTGTTTATTCCATTTCCCCATCTGTAAGATGAACTGGAAAAGGAAATGATGGGCCAAAAAATCCCCAAATGGGATCATGAAGAAAAGGGGCACAACTGAAAAATGACTGAACAGCAACAACAATCTCAAGTGAAATGAAACCCAGGGCTTCATGAGGCAAGCTAGAGTAGCAATGTGGTATAGTGGGAAGACCATCATCACATACAGAAGATTAGTCACCTAACAATCTCTTCATTTGAAAGATGAGGAAACTAAGACCCAGAGAGAGGAAATTTCATGAGGATTCAAGTCTAAGTGCAAGAATTCTTAGCTCCTTGGGATTTTAAGCTGAAGGGGTTTCAGATTATGGATGTAGAATGGGAAATTCATCTGAAACAGAATTAAAACAGACTTCTTCTCCAAGTTCAGCATTCCTTCACCAATTCTAACTCACAAGATTGCTTCAGGAAAAGAACTTTGTAAACCTTCAAAAAGCATTTTCAAAATCTCGATGATGAGGAAGATGATGATGAGGAGGAGGATGATAAAAGTAAAATTACAGTATTTGTGATAGGCAGGTCCTGCCATCCCTCCCTCCATCCCTCCATCCATCCCTCTTTCTCTCCTTGCTACTGCTTCATACTCCACTGGCCAGTTTAATGATATTATTAGTTCAGAGGATCTGATGAATCCCTCAGTTGTGAATATACATGAAAGCCATGCCTGAGCAAGATTAGAAACAAGCCTGAGCCAGAGCTCTCTTTGTCTAGTATATTCCTCCACATGAATCTGTTCATTGCCTTAGATGTGAACCAGTAGGCTGTAAAGTTTGTGTCTCCCTTGAACACTCCTCCCATTAACCTTGAAGTAAACAAAGCTAGAAAAAAGGAATATATTCCAGGAAAAGCCTTACTGTCAGGGTTTTCAGTCTAAATACCAGGTCACAATATGGCTCATTCAAGTAAGATCCCTAAGATCTCATTATTATTTCCATGAACAAACTTCTCAACTATACACAGACATTTCACAGACTGTAGAAATAACAAGTGGAGGAAATGTTTCTCCAACTCACCTGCTACAGCAAAGCAAGCATCTCAAGCAGGATATGAGGACATTTCAAACAGGAGAAGGATGTTTAGAAATCTGTCTGTTTGTAACCAGATTTTGCTTTGTCATTTGAATGTCAGAAGGGGGATCTTTTGGGAAGTCTGTGGCAAGCTACCTTGCAACAGACCCAAGGAGTCCAACCAAGTGGGGTGATCTTTCCTGCTCTCGTAGCTGCCAATCCAGAAAGAGGTTGCCTTGCATGGGGCTCAGTGAAAATCTTGGCAGGGGTATTTGTGTGTCTATAGAGCTGTTGAAGGAGATGCAGTGAATAGATTGTATAGCCAGAGTCAGGAAGAGTTATCTTCTGGAGTTCAAATCTGGCTTCAGATACTTACTAGCTGTGTGACCCTGCACAAATCACTTTAACCTCTTTGCCTCAGTTTCTCATCTGTAAAATGAGCTGGAGAAGGAAACGTAAAACATTCAAGTATCTTTTCCAAGAAAGCCCCAAATGGGGTCACAAAGAATTAGATATGACTCAACAACAATAATAAGCATTAAAAGTGGGTGGGAATCAAAATAGTAATCCCAGAAAATAGCCTAGTCTTTTTGGTTATACCATGGTCTACATCAGGGGTCCTCAAACTACGGCCCGCGGGCCAGTTGCAGCAGCTGAGGACGTTTATCCCCCTGACCCAGGGCTATGAAGTTTCTTTATTTAAAGGCCCACAAAACAAAGTTTTTGTTTTTACTATAGTCCGGCCCTCCAACAGTCTGAGGGACAGTGAACTGGCCCCCTATTTAAAAAGTTTGAGGACCCCTGGTCTACATGATCATTTAAAAATCAGACTCTATATTTAAGATGCAAGATATGACCCTAAGTAAATATTCACCTCTATGGGCTGATCTATAAAATGTCAAGTTTGGACCAGATGAACCCTAAAGTCCCTTCTAACATTCTGTGTTCTGAGGTCCCTCCCTCCTCCAACAACTCTCTATTCTAAGGTCCTTTATAGTTCTAATGTTCTGTGTTCCAAGGTTCCTTCAAGCCTGATAACATTTTATGTCCTAAAGTCCCCTTTGGTGCAGGTATTTGTGTTCCCAGCTTTGACATTTCATAAAATGCAGGAAAGGTAGATTAGGACCTTGGATTGAGCATTCTGTTTGCAGAGATAGTCTTCAGAATTCACCTTACTTCTCATCTCTCATAAACACCTATCATGTACAAGACTATTGAGCTGGGCACAGGAGTTACATAAGCAAATACCCATCAGTTCCTGCTCTCAGAAAGCTTACAGACTACTGAAGGGAATGAATGGAATAACCCAATGGATGACCCAATTCTCCCCTCTGGGAACCCATGAGATTGTTACAGGTGCCCTGGTCAACTTTATTGGAGGAGGAGGGCTTTTGAAGGAGACTGCCTCTTCCCTCCACTCCCCCCAAGCAATCAATATATATCCAAGGGCTCTAAGTCAGATCCACTGATTTTTTTTTTGTTTGTTTCAATGCTGAAATATTTTTAGCTGAGACTTTCAGCTCTCTGGGAGTAGCTACCATAAGACAGTTTCTGAGTGCATAGTGTCCTAGGGACATCCATTATTTACATGTCAAATATATTCCTTTTCCAGAACCAACTTTCTGCCCTCTATAAATATCTTTGGGATGCCCTCCAAGAGCATTCTTGCTAGTTTATAATCATGACAGGCAGGCCATATGGTGAGTTATATGCATACAACTCACAGTTATAAGTTAATAACTTTTGCTTATTTTGTTTTCCATCTAGAATTTCCCCCTCCCTCCTTCTGGTCCCAGTGAAAGAGAACAAGTATCCCCATCATCTTAACATGATCTGGGACCAGTTTCCAACCACATATAACAGATCTTTCTCCCTCATTCCCCAAAGACCAATCCACAAGGTGCTTTCCAAAGACCCTCTTGGTCACTGGCCAGTGTCTTCAGAAAGACTTCGGCTGTGGATACGAAAGATGGGAAATACTGAAAACCTCTAACTAAGCCATCCAGCAGCTAATGCTAACCCCTTCCCTCCCACACAGCCTTCTGCAGAGACTCCCTCCTTGCAAGGATCATTACTTTTCTAATAAAAACTGTTTTTCTTAGCCGTTTGGAGCTTATGAACATCCATCATTCATATTTTATAATCCACACAAAAGACTTTTCTGTTTGCTGCAGCTAAAAATTCCTTGTTGCTTAAAAAAAAATAAAAACCACAACCCGAAGCCTATTAGAACATCTCTCCGCGTGTGCTGCATTGTACGGAGGTGGCTGAATGGGGGCTGGAGGGGGGGCGGGGAGGAGAGAAAGGCAGCTCATGTGAATTGAGTCCCTTTATATTACTCCACGGGAATAGAGTGTCTGCCTGTGGAATCACCTGCCCCCTTTTGATGTTTTCCCCCCACAGCTCTTCCCTTATTGATTTTAATAAAAATTGATAGAAGCCAGCCTGGAGTTCGGCTACTCCCTGAACCCAACAGACGAGTGTGCTCCTAAGCAAGGGATAGATCAGGCTGGATAATAGTGATAGCTTCCATTTATTCAGTGCCGTGTGGTTTGAAAAGTTCTTTGCATATATAACCTAATAATAACAGCTAGCATTTACATAGCTCTTTACAAAGCATTTTTACAAATATTATCTCATTTGATCCTCACAATAACCCGGGGAGGTAGGTGCTATTATTATCAGCCCCATTTTACAGATGAGAAAATAAAGTCAGGCAAAGCTTAAGTGACTTGCCCAGGATCACATAGCTACTAAGTATCTCAAGCTGTATTTGAGCTCAGGACTTCCTAACTCTGCATCTAGCACTCTATTCACTTTGCTATTTAGCAGCCTTATTTGAGAAGCTCAGAGAGCTTGAGTGAATGACTCACTGTCCTAGGGTAAGTCCAATGCTCCATCCATAGTACCATGCTCCAGTCATGTGCTGGGGTATCGGGCACTGGGGCAAACTTGCAAGTGAAAAATGCAGCAACCTGGAGAAGGTCCAGAGTCAGGGGACCCTCAACTGCTAAAAATGGGTCATCCAAGTTAGATGCTTGGTGGGGGAGGGGGGTCTAGAAGTGAGAACTAAACTTTCCTCCCAGATGTCATCAGATGTGTAGTTTCTTAAAAGGGGAGGCCACCTTCCATCCTTGGAAGACCTTAGTCCCAAAGGAAATACATTGAAAATAAAGAATGCCATGCTGGGGGCTGGGGGGCAGCTAAGTGGCACAGTGTTTAGAGCACCAGCCCTGAAGTCAGGAGGACCTGAGTTCAAATCTGATCTTAGACACTTAACACTTCCTAGCTGTGTGACCCTGGGCAAGTCACTTAACCCCAATTGACTCAGGGAAAAAAAAAAAAAAGAATGGCATCCTGGTGACTATAAGCTATGGATTTGGCATCCTGGGATTTAGAAATGACCAGTTGAGTATCTGACATAGTTTTAAATGTGTTTGACTCTAGAAGAATGGATTGGTTTAGAATGTTAAAGCTGGAAGGAACCTATGCCCCGAGATTGTTGCATTTGGAACACGGAATACTCATCTCCAATGCCTGGATTGCATTCTTTCCTAACTTATGCTTCATAGAATCCCTGGCTTCCATCAAAATTCAGTTCAGTTCCAATACCAACCACTAAAAATAGCTCATCCTGATGGGTTCCTAATATTCTTCCCCTCAAAATTAATTTGTATTTTATATTTAATTTCTTAAATTATGTGCTGTTCCCCAGCATCATGGGATGAAAACTCTCTAAAGATCAGCTAGATGATAAAGAGTATTTATTTAATTTTTGCTTTTGTACTACAGTATGTGCTTAATAAATGCTCATTGGGTGGAATGGAATAACTGGAAGAGACCTTAGAACACAAAATGCAAGAACTGGAAAGGACCCTAAAACACAGAATTTTGGGGCTAGAAAAGACTACAAAGGTCATTTAGATTCACCTTCTCATTTTAGAGATAAGGAAACTGAATCCTAAAAGGGGGAAATGGTTTATGATGTTTGGCCAGGAACAAAGACTTAGGGAACTGTATGATAGTTATCTTAAAAGAATTAAAGGGAACAATGTAAAAGGTCAGAACTAGAATTAATCAGTAGCTCTTACAGATCAGATTTTGGCTCAGAATAAGACAGCTCTCTTTAAAGATTTTTGTTGTTTAATTGTTTCAATCATGTCTCTCTGTGACCCCATTTGGGGTTTTCTTGGCAAAGATATTGGAATGGTTTGTCATTTCCTTCTCATTTTACAGATGAGGAAACTAAGTCAAACAGGGTTAAATGATTTGCTCAGGGTCAATAGCTGGTTAATGTCTGAAACCAGCTTTGGACTTAGAAAGCTTCCTTACTCCAGGTCCAGAACTCTATCCACTGAACCACCTAGCTACCCATAATGATCACAGTGGCCCAATGATGAAAAGTCCACCTTATGAATAATGACCTCCCCATCACTAGAAATATTCAAGCCGAGGCCAGATGCTGTCAGGAATGTTGCAGAGTGGAATTGCTGTGTGGAAAGGGAGTTTGGGTTTGATAATCTTTAGGATTCTTCTGAGAAAAAGTGAGAAGACACAATGATATCATAGAGGGCTGATGTCTAAGTCAGAATGACCCGAGTTCAAGATCTGTCTCCAAAACATGTTGTCTGTGTGACCCTGGGCAAGCCATTTAATTTGTCCGTTTCCCAGATATCTCTTTAAGATGATAAATTGCACAATGGCTGTTCTGCATTAGTAAAGGAAGTTTCCTCACTGAGAGCTCTGTATGAAAGCATAGGTTGGGGGGGGGGGGGGAGGGATGACAGTGTGAGAAAAACATTGGCTTTTCAGTAAGAGAACCTGGGTTCAAATCTTAAATCTTGGTGAAAATCACTTAACCCCTCTGAGGATCCTCCTAAAAATGATAGGAGGATAAACTAAATGATTATTCCTAATGTCTCTTCCAAATCCAAATCTACATCCTTCCAACTATAGGATCTGTGTCTCTATGGGTCAGACAAGTCTCAACAGCTCCATTCTAGCAGAATATTTTGAGAATATTTTGCCAAATCTTGATGCCTTCTAGTAAATGTAAGATTATCTAGTAGCTTTAACCTTGATCTTCAAAAAGTGATGTTTTGCAATAATAATAAATGATTTGTTTGATTAGTTTTTCTTTAAGATCAAGCCCTCAGTTTAGCTTAGTTCTGTCTAAATTTCTAACCAACAATTATATTTCATCAACAGATATCCCTCCCTCGAATTGTAGCATTCTGTAGGACAGAATCCCTTGTTCATAATGGATGTTTCTGTCACCAAAGACCATGGAAAGTGGTAAAAACATTGTTTGGAATCCCAAATCTGCTGCTTTCTACCTGTGTGACCCTGAGTCATTCACTTAACCTGCCAGGTCTCCGTTTCCTTACATTTACAAACAGAAGACTGGACTAGATGACTCTGGCTCTAAATTCTATGATCCAATGTCCAGACATTAAAGTCACTAGCTGCCATTGGCGTTGAGATATTCTGGTTTGACTAAGAGAGTGGAGTATGAAGTTACCTTATTCCATATCTGGCTGGGGATTGGGCTCTGTCTGGAAGCCATCCCCTTGGGCAGGGATCTTTCTTCACTATAATGTTTTCTTTGCAGACAAAGTAGAGGGGGCTTTCTTAAGTATTAAGATAGTTCCTCGGGCTATAAGCAAGCTCAGCCTCCAAGAATACTCTCATCTAGCACTCCCAGAAACAACCAAGACTCTTTTGACATGAATATGGAGAGGTAATTTTCTGCAAAAACCCATGTCATTATTATATCTCACAAAATTTGTCTGGGTACTATGTTTAATTTTTTTTTTAGTTCTTGTCTCTTGTACACCAGAGAGGGAAGACAGACTCACCAACATGAAAAATGTAAAGCAACCTTTAATAAGACTGGGCTGTCTGCCAATATACCACCTAGAAGCTGAGTACTCCAGAGAATACAGAATACAGAGAGTACTGCTGATACCCGTGTGGGCTTGTCAAGCCAGCTTCGTCAAGTAAAGCATAGAAAGTTAGAGCTTAGAAGGACTCCAGAACATGGAAAGTTAGAGCTGGGAGAAGACCCTAGAACATCGTGTGTCGGGGTTGGGAGGGGCCTTGAACATGGAATGTCAGAGTAGAGAAGGAGCCTACAACACAGAATGCTGAATCTGCGAGTGAACCCTAGATTATGGAATTTCAGAGCAGAGAAGGGACCCCCACAACATAGAATGTCAAAGAGCTGAGAGGGATTCTAGAACATGGAAAGTTAGAATGAGGGAGAACCCTAGAACATGCAATGTCAGAGCTGATGGGGACCTTGGAACAGAGAAGAAAGCTTAGAGCAGAGATTATAAGTAAAAGAAAACTTTAAAAATAGCAGGTCAGAACTAGAAGAAGTGTAAAATCTGGTAGGGGCCTTAAAATATGGAATGCTTCAGATGAAGGAGAATATTATTATTATTATAGCTTTTTATTTCACAAAACATATGCTTGGGTAATTTTTCAACATTGACCCTTGTAAAAACTTCTATTTCAAATTTTCCCCTCCTTCCCCATCCTCTCCCCTAGATGGCAGGTAGTCCCATACATGTTAAATACATGTTAAGTCCAATATATGTATACATATTTGTACAGTTAGATGAAGGAGAATCTTAAAACATAAAATGTTCTAATAATAAATGAACTTAGATCATAGATTGTAAGAACTGGGAAGGACTTTAGAGAATTTCAAGATTAGAAGACGTCACATAAAATGGCAGAATTGGGAAGATCCTAAAAACATAAAATCTTCTAGGTGGACTTGAAGTTCTTTTAGTCCAACCCCATCATTTAGAACAGAATGTCTTAATTGAGATCCAGAGAGGAACAGTGGACTGGCCATTATTGCCCAATTGGGTTACTCAAGACCCTAATTTCATTGGATTGAGTTTTCATTCAGTACTTTCTCCATTACACCAGGGGACCTCATGGTCCACAAATATTTCACAGTTATTTATGTGATACTACCCTCTGACACCCTATTGCAAACAAGTTTTATATTTTTCTTTCCCATCCAAAGAATCATAAGATCATAGATTAGAGAACCTAAAAGATCATTGGCAGTTGATGAAGCTTTGAATAGAATCTTAGATCTGAAGTTAGAAGGGCCTGACTTCAAATCCAGTCTCAGACACTTGCTAGCTATGTGACTCCTAGACATGGCTAACAAGTGTCTGAGAGTAGATGTGACTAAATCACTTAATCACTTCCTGCCTCAGTTTCCTCCTCTGTAAAATGGAGATAATACCACCTCCTTCCTAAAGTAGTTGTAAAAATCAAATGAGGTGACAATGGATAGTGCTTTGCAAACTTGCAGACTCAAAATAAGCTATATATATTCTAACTATGATTATGATCTCCCACCCCCATATTTCAGAAGAGGAAACAGGTTCAGTGAAGGGAACTGAAAACTCACACTGCAATACACTATTACTTTTCTTACCTATCCTGTAAGTCGGTGCTCTGTCTCTCTCAGACCATTAAAATCTAAGGAAAATGGATCTTAGTTTTCTCTCTTAATTTAATTAAAAATTTAATTTTCTTTTAAAATTAAATTTAATTTAATTTTCTTTTAAAATTAAATTTAATTTAATTTTCTCTCTTAATTTAAAAATCTAATTTTTAGTTTTTGGACCAGAGCTACAATTTCACAGGTGTTGGGTGATCCCAGTGAGTAGCTCCCTCTATTGACACCTTCTCTGCATCTTATGCTTTTGGAGTTCTTGTTGTTCAAGGATTTCAGTCTTGTCTAATTCTCCATGACCCCATTTTGGGGTTTTCTTGGCAAACATACTAGAGTGGTTTGCCATTTCCTTCTCCAGCTCATTTTACAGATGAGTAAACTGAGGCAGACAGGTTAAACTTGCCCAGACTAATGATTTCACCCAGCTAGTAAGTGTCTGAGGCCAGGTGTGCACTCAGGAAGATGACTCCAGGCCCAGAGCTCTATCCAATGGGCCACCAAGATGCCCTTATCATTGGTTCTTATTTCATTTTTCAAAGCTTATTTCTCCAAAGAGATTTTATTTTTAAAATTCGCAAAGCCCTGTTTGTAGTGGCTAGAAATTGGAAAATGATTGGATGCCCATCAATTGGAGAATGGCTGGGTAAATTGTGGTATATGAACGTTATGGAATATTATAGTTCTGTAAGGAATGACCAGCAGGATGAATACAGAGAGGACTGGCGAGACTTACAAGAACTGATGCTGAGTGAAATGAGCAGAACCAGGAGATCATTATATACATCAACAACGATACTGTTTGAGGATGTATTCTGATGGAAGTGGATCTCTTCGATAAAGAGAGCTTTAATTGATCAAAGATGGACAGAAGCAGCTACACCCAGAGAAAGAACACTGGCTGATGAATATAAACTGCTTGCATTTTTGTTTTTCTTCCCGGGTTATTTCTACCTTCTGAATCCAATTCTCCCTGGGCAACAAGAAAACTGTTCGGTTCTGCACACGTATATTGTATCTAGGATATACTGTAACCTATTCAACATGTAAAGGACTGCTTGCCATTTGGGGGAAGGGAGGGTGGAGGGAGGGAGGGGAAAAGTCAGAACAGAAGCGAGTGCAAGGGATAATGTTATAAAAAATTACCCTGGCATGGGTTCTGTCAATATAAAGTTATTAAAAATAAAATAAAATGAAATAAAATTCTCAAAACTCAGACACTGCCCACTGGCCATCTTTGAGTTCTAACAAGGCCTTGTAAAAATAAAGGTTTGTTGAACTGAAAATCCCTGAGAAATAAGATCAGTTCCCATGTCTGTAGGCCTTTAAGGTGTACAAAGGACTCTTTGCATCACCATGTGTGACAGACAGATAAGTGGCCAAGCCAGCCAAGAAGTGAAAGAAAACTTGATCTTGTTAGTGTTCAAAGAGACCCCAAAGAGGTTGGGATTCCAGACAGGTGTCGCAAGGTGTCTCAAAAGAATCTTCAGGCTCAGATCCATCTCCAAGTCAAGAGATAAAGTTTATTATAATTGTAACACCACTTACAGTGAGCTAACTTTTTTTTAAATAACTTTTTATTGACAGAACCTATGCTAGGGTAATTTTTTTTTTACAGCATTATCCCTTGCACTCACTTCTGTTCCGATTTTTCCCCTCCCTCCCTCCACCCCCTCCCCTAGATGACAAGCAGTCCTTTACATGCTGAATAGGTTACAGTATATCCTAGATACAATATATGTGTGCAGAACCGAACAGTTCTCTTGTTGCACAGGGAGAATCGGATTCAGAAGGTAGAAATAACTCGGGAAGAAAAAGTGAGTTAACTTTCGAAATGAAGTTAGCAAAGACCCAGGAGCAAGAAGATAAACTGGTAGAAGAAAGACCCATAAACCCATTTTCTAGCTTACAGGTGGATTTGAGGAGTGGTCTGATATGCATTTCATTATTTTCTCAAAAACTTTGGTATTGCTGAGCAACAGATTATTAATCTGACAATCAGCAATGTCTGTAGATTGACCAACGATTGTTATTTGACAGCCAACAGTGTTTGTGGATTGAACATCAGATTGTTATCCGATAGCCGGCAATATTTGTGAAACGAGAGCACTCCCAAGGCCAGGAAACCTCAGGGATATCACGACATCTCCCCTAGAAGCTGCACCCCATCATTCGAGCATGGCAAGAGCTCCTAGCTCTTTTTACTTTCTTCCAAGCCGCAGACTGTTGGGCAGCGCCCTTCTCCTCTCCTTTCACCCACAGAAGCTAAGTCCTCCTCCCATCTTCCCTTTCCTGCCCTTTCCCCCACATCTGCTGACTTCACTGCTGGCTTGGCAGGGACTCTGGCTCAAAATAGGCCATTGTCTGAAGTGGCCAGTGTGGGCTAGGACAAGAAACGGTCTGAACTGCATCTCAGGAAGGCCATAAAGCTGTTGGGACCATTAACTAGGGAGAGACCCTCAGCATCTTCAGGGGGATTCAAAGCCAATCTGGTCAAAGCTCCTGAGGGTATTTTAAGGAGTAGCCCTGGGACTTGGGAACTTGACCTTGGAAGGCCGTCCAACCTCAAGCTCTGTAACAGGAGAACCAAACAACCTCCCATCCCAAGCTGGGCTCAGCACTGGAGGGCCCCCAGGTGGGTGGCTCGGCTCCAGCCCTCGGGCAGGGACCGGGATGGCTGCCATTCTCAGTGGTGACACATTGTTTAGTTGCCCTCCAGACCCCCTCCCTCGGCAATTCACAAATAGCCTGGTTATTCTTGACCACCTCGCGTGGAAAGGAATGTGAGCTAAATCTGCTGCCCAGATTGTGACCCTGGGAGGGCCAGAGATTTCAGGCTGGAGGGGACCTTAGACGCCATCTGGTCTATCTCTTCCCCAACACGTGACCAGAGATCTAGCCTCTGCTGGGAACAGCTTCAGAAATCGGGGGCTTGTCTACTCCAAAAATGCGCCCATCCACTTTGGGTCAGAGGCAGCTCTGTGGCCCAGGGGACGGAGCTCCACGCCTGGTGTCAGGAAGGCCTCAGTCCCCTTCCAGCTATGTAACCTTCACTGTGTTTGCCTCAGTTTCCTTCTCACTAAAATGGGGATAATAATAGCACTTACCTCCTCAGGTTGTGAAAAACAAACCCTTCACAAACCTTAAAGTTCTCTATTAATATTGACTATGATGATGATGATGATGATGAATTCTAACAATCAGATCCAGTTTCAGGAAGCTTATCTAGTTCAAATTTACTGTTCAACAACTTCACCCACGGTACCTGATTCTGCCCTCTGGAGCCAAGAATCGATCAATAAACCTTTATTAAGAGCCTACTATGTGTCCTGCACTGTGCTAAGCACTGGGGATACAAAAAAAGAGCTCAGTCTCTGTCCTCAAAGAGCTTACAATATAATAGGAAAGACAAAATACAAACAAATATAAGCTAAGGAAAAGTTAAAAGAGGAAAAGTACTGGATTAAGAGGAGCTGGGGAAGGCTTCCTGCAGAATGCAGGATTTTATTTGGGACTTAAAGGAAGCCAGGGAGATTGGTAATTTTGCCTTTAGGGTACCTGAAAATGGTTTTCATGTTCCTGCTAAGTCTTGTTTCTTCCAGGCCAACCTCCACCCGATTTCCTCCAACTAGGGCTTGCCATTCTGATCCTCCTCTTCTCGATGTCCTCCAGCTCATGAAAAT